>NC_056733.1:1018013408-1018080908 GCF_019279795.1 Protopterus annectens
TGCTAAGTTCTTTATTGTAATCATATCCCACGCATATCCAACCAAAAGCTAAAAATCAGACTTCCAAGGTAAAAGCAAACAAGCAAATCTCTGTGCAAAAACACACACTTTTATTAAAGTGTTTTGCCCTCGTGGTTTTAATCAAAATTAATAATGAATTACACAAATCACACAGATAATCCTATACCCTCTCATAACATTGGACAAAACCCCCCAATAAAAATGTGAGTGAATATAATAGACTTCAGTGACATAAACCATTAAAACTAATTAATAAAATCCACACACAGTCTGAATAAAGTGATTAAAAAAGCATTCCCCATTGTTTACTGTTGATGGTCTGGTCTCAGTAATGCTTAATGCTAAGTTCCTTACTATACAAGATGCAAACCAGAGGCTGTATTCATGAACAGTTACACTTTATGCTAAGCACACACGTGAGGGTCTGGTATTCAATTTAACATCTCTATACTTTGTGCCCACCCTCAAAATAATGGTAAGTGGCAATAGTTGATGTGTAACTTATCCAAACCTCAAAGGCCTCCCAGGCGCAGCCCTCAGAAACCCTGCATGTATGCGAACAAGACAATTCCCATTACAGTAGATAAAGCATATCTCATTCTGTTTTAACTACCACGCCTATAAGGTGAAACACTCCCTGACCCAATATTCTGGTGAGACGTACTGATGTCTCTCTTACCAGCCTGGATAAGAGGAAGGTTACAGTTAGTTGCCTGTTAGAGGCCAGGATTCACCAGATCATGCAAGCACTCAGGTCACTAAGTACTAGTATGACTCAGTCACAGTCCATGTGGGTGTGAATGACCTGAGATGTACCTCCTTAGACTATATGAAGAGACATGATTGAGCTCTCAGAATATGTATCTCAGGTCGGTACGTGCCTAGCACTGAGCAGAACTCTATGCTCACCAAGGATGATGTCACCATACCAGCAGAAAATGATTGACTTCAAGAATTTGCTTAGTTACTGGTGTCATTCCAAAGGGGTCCAATACTTGTGAGCCAAGGAGGAGATAGCAGGCCACACTGCTTTGTTAGGGATAGACTTCATCTGTCACCTCTAGGTTTTGGATATTGGCCAAAATATTATCCAACCCCTATAGTGCTTTTTAAGCATCATCAAACAGAAAACCTTCCAATATAGCAAAAGCTACTCAGGAAAAGGTAAAGGTGTTACTGTTCAATGCTAGGAGTCTCAGTAAGAAACTGTACTCCCTGGCAACTATCCTCACCCTGGAGAATGCTGAACTTTGTGCAGTTACTGAAAATGCGAACCTTGTATACAATCATGAAAAATCAAGTTTTACACTAACTATGCTCTAAGGCCAATCACAATGAGCTTTCCTTCCACAAGAGTGCAGACTTTGACTCTCTTAATGTACTCTTAATGGAGCTCAAGTGTTAAGGAATCACAAACAGATGCCTAATACTAACCAAGAAATATTAGATACAATGTATGTCAGTGCAGAACAGCAACCTATACAGCAGTTTGAAAGTGCAACTTTAAACTTTAAAGCAGTGTAAAAATAATAAATACCACAGCAAACATTCACAGTATAATGAAAATAAGCAAAGTTTCCAGACGTTTGTGTCTGTACAGGGCAGTGGTACAGCAAGCATCTTTGTGCAAACTGACTACTGAGCCCTGTGGTCAATAAAACAACTACACTTAAAGCCCTTTTGTGTGTTTCCCAGTTCCGGTAGAGCAGGTAAACATCTACTGTCACTAGATGGATAAATCTAGTCCTCCTAATATAAAAGCACAGTAAAAGAGTATCCAGGGTAAAACGCTACCACAAGCAAAACAAACGTAAACTTAAGGAAAGGCAATAAGTGATTCAAGATAACAGCAGTGTACTTTAAATAGCTTATTAAAGTGGAATCATTCAGTAAAAGTACTTCACTTTACAGAAAAGAGCTTGCTAGATGGTAAAATACACTACTTTACCCAACAGCTGGAAGGGGAATGAATTCAGAGCACAAGGAAAGGCAAATAATTAATTCAAGATACAAACAGCAGGGCAGAAAGGGAGGAGCTTAAAATGTTCCAACTTGTAGTAAGGGTGGGCAGCTTAAAAGTCACCAAGTTTAAAAAGCAGATCAAGAAATGGGACGATGTGTGGATAAAAACTTTCCTCAGGGAGCAACCAGCAGTGTTTGTAGTTTTTGTAGGCCTTGAGTCTTATCAGAAAGACAAGGCCACAGATATTCTCTGTGTATTTAAGTATCACTCAAGGAGCAAATTAACCAATGAAAAAAACATGTGGAATGTGCAGCCTGGGTTAAGTGTCTATCTGCCACATAGAACAAAATACCAGGCCAAGCAGATTTCTGAAAAAAAAAACAAAATGGAACAGGTAAAACAAAAAGCGGCTCTATTAGTTTAAGCAACTCACAGAAAAAAAAGAGGTTTACTTTCCTCATCCAGGTGAGAGTCACCAACAGTGTTTGTAGTTTTTGCAGGCCTCGAGTTGTAAGACTGCTTTAGTAAGAATAATAGAACAAATACAATCAGGATCAAGAAGTACATAAGAAATCATTTACAACTGAGAAGGAAACAGAAAAATAAAAACAACAGTTTCTGCAATACATTCCATTAAAGCAAGCATCTGAGTAAGTAAGCATTAGCTATCCACTCTGTGCATCAGTCATAGGCAAACCTAAGTCACAAGTAAATGGGCAAAGGGCAAGGTACACTCATCATTACTTGCATGAGCAGGTTTGTTACAAGTGGCCAATCCTGACACCAAAGAAGTGAGTGAGTGCCAGTGAGAAACCAGTTGGTCAGAAAGTATGCATTGTCAGGGACAGTAGCAACAGAGTTATATCATTCAATAGTAATATTAAATATGTGTGTGTGTGTGTGTGTGTGTGTGTGTGTGTGTGTGTGTGTGTGTGTGTGTGTGTGTGTGTGTGTGTGTGTGTGTGTGTGTGTGTGTGTGTGTGTGTGTGTGTGTGTGTGTGTGTGTGTGTGTTTGTGTGTGTGTGCGCACGCACGTCTGAGGTGGCATGGTCAAGATGAGTTTTAACATGTGTGGGTCTGCATCAACACAAAGCACTTGTGCTAGCACTATGTTCCAGCATCTCAGACAGGCGTAAGCAGTGCATGACAGTGGATTCAGGTCAGCTTTACACTCCCCGACCACATGAACTACCTCTGACAGCTAGTTCCATGGCCTTGGCTAGAATTCAGGGTGCTACCTGAAAGTGAACAATGTCTGCTGGATGAGCTCTCATCGTGACTACATCCATGACCATGGATGCTGACCCAGCCCAGCAGATGTGCCATTACAATCACTGCATGTCCCAGTGCATCAGTCATCCTGTCCAAGTAGCTACCCACATAGTTCAGGCAATCTTGCACATCAGAATGCACAATATGCAGTACTCAGACTATCTCTTCCAAGCCCTTGTGGAATATGCTTTGCCTCTGTGACAGCTCTACAAATATGTTGTTTAACACCTACTGAAACACCAGTATAGGAGTGGCTGGACATCAGGCCTCCTCTGAAGACCTCTACCAACTTCCCTGTGTGGTACTTCACACTCATGATGGCTATGGGGAGACTCATGGAGCTCCACACCTGAAGTAATCACACCACACTGATCAGCCATGTCACCCTCAACCTTTTCTATGTCTGAGAGGTCCATGTCATGGGTAAGCACAGGCATACTGACTGTGTCCAAAATATGGTCAGGGAATGTGGGAGCCATAGCCTCATTATAGGACTGACCACCTGCAACCTCAGACTGTGTTTCTTCATCACTGCCATCATCATCAGAGGCTACAGATACTCCAATATCAGATGGTAGGAGTTCCAAAGTACCAGTGACAGGATCACCTGTGATAACTAGAAATTAACATAACAAAGAGAGAAATTGAATAAAAGCTGATCAAAGCAATGATACATAAATGTGAAGTTAAGCAATAATAGATATAAGTATAATTAAAAAAGGACTTAAGAAATTAATATAGACATAAATCAACTTTGTATACAGTGATAGAAAACAAAAAAAGTTATGGCAATACCATTGGTAGGTTGTAGTAGAAAATCAGTACTAGATGTACCTAGACAAAAGAAATGAAGATGAAAGGGGGGTGATAAATACTATAATGCAAATGACACAATAAACAGCAACATCAGCTACATCTGTGTATTGATTTAGGAGATAACCTTTATAACATTTTTATTACTAAATATGTATGACCCAACTGTGCCCCTGAGTAAAAGGTTTTCTGTAATTCATATGAAGTGTATGTTAATGTAAGAATTAATGTAATTAATATCTGGATATAGAAATATAATATTTATTCCAAATCACAGCTCATGAGGGGGACCAAGAATTTTCTAACACAATCCCACACAATTTTGGCAAAATAACCTTTTTGTTTACCTTAAGAGACACTAGATATGGTACGATGCAATTTTAACAAATTAGAATCTTACAGCTATTCATGCTGTCATGTGAAAAGTACCTGTATGTGAGCATATCATTGTTCTTTTACTAAATAAGGAAATCTAAATCAAGTTGTTGCTCATCTAGTCAGGATGTAATAGAGGAGTCTTTGTGGGTTTTGTTCAAGCAACTTTATTATATACAAACACATCAGGATTGAGGTTTAATAACTTTAACTTAGATAAACTTGCATACAGACCAGCTATTACATTCGTACATGCTCATTCTCTGGCTGCACTCTCAAAATGGCACTGAAGTTAGCACATGCTAGCTATTTATATGCATGTTCAGTTCTTGAAATTGTTCTTAAAGATACAGCACATACACTCTGTTCCACACCCTCCCTCTTTGAGAAATAGATCATGCAATATTGACAACATCAGTTGACATGCAATCAATACAAATAATTCTTTGTCATGCAATTATGCAGAACTAGATACACATATACAGTTATGTCCATGTCATTGTGTATTTTACACAAGGTCTGGAAATATGACCAAATCATGTGACATAAAAGTTAGAATTAGATTTAGCAACTGGGACTGTCTCTACTGAATGTTCAACCTTAGGGACATCAGGAACATCATCAGGAATGGAAGTAGAAGTTAAGACATGTTCTGCAACAAGATCATTGTCTGGATTGCTTTGAGATCTAGAGTCTATATCACAGGAACAATGCTGTGATATCAATTCTGGTACAGGAAGATGTCTCAGATTCTATGAATTAGGATCTTGGCTACTCAACCAATCTGGTCAAAAGCTTTCACCGTTTGTATCCTCACTGTCTCTTTTTCTTTCAATGGATGATGAAATCTGCTCAATTTATCATAACTGGTAGGCACTGTTGTTCTGGTTTTTCTGGATAGGCGTCTCTGAGCAGAACAACCAAGTATATCATCTAGGGGTATGTTTCTGAGCTCAAGTAAATTCAAAAAGACATCGGTATTGTCATGCTTTGACCTTTCAACTACTTGCTTTGCACTTTGTACTGGATGTTCAGCTAGACCATTTGACTGTCAATATTTTGGACTACTAGTAACATGTACAAAGTCCCATTCTCTTGCAAATTTCTTAAACAACTGACTAGTAAATTGAGTACCATTGTCAGAAAAAAACTTTGTGTGGACTACCATGGACTGAGAAATGATGTCTCAATTTAGTGATAACAGCAGTGGATGTTAGATTAGGTTGTAAATTAATCTTAAACCAGTTTGAATAAGAGTCTACCAATACTAAGTAATGCTTATATTTCCACTGGGATATATCAGTGGCTACTGTTGGTCAAAGTAGTTTAGGAACTTGACTTAGCTGAAATGGTTCTCTTTGCAAATGCTGTTTAAGTACTATTGCATATTGAATAAGAAGAAAGTACTTTATCAATGTCTTTTACTAGCGAATGCCAGAATATTACTTCCCTCACCCTTCTTTTGGTAGATTCAGGACCCAGGTGACCAGACCACAATGCAAAATCTGGATATATTCATGTTGTAAGGAAGCAGGAAAAACAATTTTAGGCCCTTTGAAAATGATGTCACCTTCCATCAACATCTTATCTCTGTAAGGAAAATAAGTTTGTACTTCAGGTGGTACACTAGATTGCTTTTATGGCCACCCACATTAATGTAGTTGTTGCGCTTTTGCAAAATTGGATCAGTCCTTGTATGATCTCTCAGCTCACCAAGTTTTGTGGTAGAAAAATTACACACTTCCATTATGTCAAAGTCAAAATTCTCTGTGTCAAGCTGTTCCTTTGTATTTCTGGGCAATCTGGATAAGGTATCAGCCAGATAATGCCTTTTGTACAGACCATTTTGAAGTTGAACTTTTGCAATTTGAGCATCATTCTTTAAAATCTCGCTGAATCTGAATGCATAGGCTTCTTCAGAATAGTAACTAGAAGTTGGTGATCAGTTTCAATCAGAATAGCTCGACCATAGATATAATCATGAACTTTGAACATGCAAATACTATTGCCAAAAGTTCTTTCTCAGTTTAAGCATATTGCAATTCAGTTTGGGTAAGGGTTCTAGATGCATAGGCTACTGGTCTACCTTCTTGAAGAATAACTGTGCCAAGACCAAATTTTGAAGCATCACAGGAAAGAGTGACTGGTTTATTGATATCATTGTATCTTAATGTAGGTGGGGATCACAATTTTCTGCTTAAGGTCTTCAAATGCTTTCTTGTGCTGTTCCAACCAAGACAATGTAACATTGCATGTCAGCTCTCTCTGCTGTCAACTCACCAAAAGCTGGTATAAACTTGCCTAATTAGTTGACCATGCCAAGAAAACATTGTAGAGCTTGAACATTATCCTGTGCTGACATCTCAAGAATAGTTGCTTGCTTGGATGGGTATGTCTCAAGCCAGGGCTGGTAAATAAATGACCTACATATGTAACTTCTTGTAGTCTAAATTTGCACTTTAAAGGATTAAGTTTTAAGTTCACTTCACATGCTCTGTCTAGAACTGTCTTAAGGTTTCTGTCATAGATTCATAGGTTCATAGATTAGTACTAGACTAACTGCCCTTGCGAGCCATTTTAAGCCTATCCAATTATCCCTTGTGAGACTCAAACCCTGCACCTTGTGTTTGTAAGGCAAACACCTTAACCATTAGGCTACCCTCCCAACCCAAAAGAAAATAATAGATTACCATTGCCTCCAGTCAATAAATCACCTACTATTGTGCCACAAGGATAACCGGAAAAATTTTGCTCCATTGCACATTGGAAGACTTCACTTGCAGAATTTATTCCAAATGGCATCCTTAAGAATCTATATCTGCCAAACGGGGTACTGAAAGTAGTCAGAAATGAGGACTTGTGATCAAGCATCACTTGCCAAAATGAACTTTTTGCATCCAAGACAGAAAAAACAGTGGCATTCAGTATTAGGGCTACAACTTCCTTGATTGTATGCATTGGATGATGCAGTCTCTTTAATGCTTTGCTCAAATCTCTTGAGTTCATTTTGTGGGCTGCTACCATAGATGACACCCATTCAGTTGGTTCTGTAAATGGACAAATTATACCTTGCTTCACCATTTTATCCAACTGAGCTTTGACTTTATCCTATATAGCTATTGGAACTTTTCTTGCTGGTCTGACTACTGGACTGACTTGTGGGCCTAACTTCATAGAATACACAACTGGAAGTTTGCCCAACTTGTCATCAAAAACATCAGCATACTCTGAGAAAATGGCTTCAGAAAAACTGGAACTAGGATATGTGCTTATATGATGAACCTCTCTCATAAGTGACAGCAGATTCATTAACAAACTGTTTCTGAGACCCAATAATGACTGCATAGGTCTTTGAACTACATGGAATAACAAGCTGTAACAGTTCTTAGCCACATAACATGAAAGCACTACTGAGCCTTCGGTTTGAATTTCTTCACCTCCATAAGTTTTGCACTACTAGTTACATTGAGTTGTTCATTAGTTCTCACCTTAGCTAGTTTGTCTGCTGACATAACATTACACTTTGAACCAGTGTCTACTTTGAGCTCGGTGGATTTACCATCGATTTGGATAGTACAAAACACTTCATTCATTGCCAACAAATTCACTGCATCAACCTTTTCACCAATTACTGGTACACCATCAATGTAGGAAGTAGAACTGATCCTCTCTATATGATCAACTTGCTTTTTTGAGTGACCCTTCTTTATAATCGTGTGAGGTTTGCTTGATTTGCAAAACTTTTGAAAATGGTTCCATTTTTTACACTTGTGACATTGCTGACCAAATGCTAAGCATTTCTCTCTTTTAGACTCATGATTGGCACCACAGTTGTGACAGATAACAATAAAGCTGGACTTGGGATTTGCTGATTCACGCTTGTACTTCACTGAGCATTCTTCTTTCTTAGAACTTGCTGGAAAACTGTGTGGTTTCCCAGGAGAACACAGAGGGGCTGTAGCTACCATGTGCTTAGGCTAGCCTTTGCTTGCCACATGTTGTTTGCTTTCTACATTTGCTCTGGAGCTTGCTGAAACCATGCTGTTATCACCTGCAAGCTTACTTGTGTGCCTTTCTGTAACTTCATGGATGTGACAAATCCCAATAGCTTTACTCAATGTTAAATCACTGTCATGAAGCAAAATCATTCTCACAACAGCACTATTAATACCACACACAAGCCTGTCCTTTATTAACTCATCTTTTAAGTCACCAAACTGACACATTTTAGCTTTGTTCCTCAGGTCAGTAACATAAGCTGCAAAAGTTTCACCTGGTTTCTGAACTCTTGTGTAAAACAAATGCCTCTTTAATGTAACGTTTGTCTGGGGGTTACACATTTCTCTGAATTTGCACTTCAAACACTCGGTTTCCTCCTTTGATTCAGCCTGTACAACAATATGACAGTTTTCACCTTCTCCCTCATATACTGCTGGTGCATGCACAAATGAACCCTCTCTGTCAATGGCCTCTGACCCAGCTAGGTTTAGCAAAATGAATGCCCTAGCACATGCATCTTTATCTGAATAAGCTGCGTGTATAAAAATATCATACTCTTGCTCAAATATTCTCTAATTCTCTGCAATATTCTGATCAAATACAAGTAGTGAGGGCTTTCCAAATCCATCTGCCATTATTAACATATACCAATGAAGGGTTTTGCAATAATGCATGAAGACACAAACACATACATATGCCAGAAATCTATGCTAGTATTTGTAACTTCGCCTAATAGCACAACAAGCCTTTGAATAACTGAACTTTGTGAAATAAGTCTCTTGGGCACTGTAATACTCCTGAAATCACTGTACTGTAAGAAATCATCTCTTATCAGTGTAAGACACATTTCAAAGTAACTATACTGTGCAAAGCTCCATGTAAGAAACATTCCGATGTAACTGCACTCTGCGAATAAACAGTACATGGCACACTGAAACTTCCCCAAAATAATGGCACTTTGCTAGATAATTCTTTAGAGTGCAAGAAACACTCTGTAATGGTGGCACTTTGCAAATAGACACACCCAGCACAAGAAACTTTTCGAAATGGCTGTACTCTGACTGCACTTCACAAAGTTGCATTTTACACACAAATAAACTCTTCGGAATACATGCACAGTAATAAGCACACACTGTAAGCACTTTTACACACTTTGAGATACTTCAAATAACTCCAGTTATGCCCTGAATACAGTACGAAGTAGTAAAGCCAAAACACAGTACTTTGCCAAAAAACATGCAGTTGCCTTGCTGTATTTATGCTCAGTGTGCCTTTATTATTATATTCATTTTGCTCGTTTAATCTCTTTTCATGCCCGACGTACTTTTCTTGCGCTCATTTTACTCTAAACATGCTCGTTTTGCAATTCTGAGGTAATTTCAAACCCATTATGTGTTTTTCTGATAATCATTTTATCAAATATCTTAATCTCAAACATTTTGTTTAGTTAATAAACCTTTTGTGCCTCTCGCTTGTTTAATAATGCAGTTTGTGCCCTTGTAATGCTCTGTTTTGTCTTTTTTTTTTTACAAAATAAACTGTTCATGCAAGTTTTCATTACGTTTGGTTCTTTTCTGGCCCTTTCTCATGCTCGTTTCTCTTAGTTTACCTTCGCTGTTAACTCTGCACCTCGTAGCTCTGGAAAGCAGTCTCTGGGATCTCGTTCTGACACCATGTTGCTCGTCTAGTCAGGATGCAATAAACAAGTCTTTGTGGATTTTGTTTAAGCAGCTTTAGTGTGTAAAAACACATCAGGATTGAGGCTTAATATCTTTAACTAAGATAAACGTATATACAAACTATTATTTTCATACATGATCACTCTCTGGCTGCACTCTCAAAATGGCACTGAAGCTAGCACGTGCTTGCATTTATATGCATATTCAGTCCTTGAAACACTTCTTAAAGATACATCACACACACATTCTGTTCTAAACCGGTCATGTGTTGAACTCTGTTACCATGTTACAGTCATGCTTAGTGAACTTTTATACTTTAGAAAACTTCACCAGGATAAGTTATGGCACAGGGACTTCTGACATAATGATGTTATCTAAAATAGTTCGTACAGCTATTTACTCCCTTAATTTAATTTTACTAACGCAGCTACAGAATTTGCCTAAGACAGAGAGGAAAATTATGCTAGTTGCTTTACTGTCTGACTGTCTGTTACAATAACAGGAAAAGGGATACAACATTTCATCTCAGGCTGCAGTTAGAGAGTTTGAAATACATCTCTAAGCATTCAAAATTACAGAATATAAAAAAGAACATACGTTTATTTTAATATGTTTTCCCTATTCCCATTATATTCCACCCCTCTTTGCCACCATCGATCATACTGCAGTATTTCACAGGTTATCAAGCCACCATTGATCATACTGCAGTATTTCACAGGTTATCAATAACAGAATTATTACAGCTGTCAAATACGTTCAGGGGAGTTTGTTTTGCAGAAATTGTTACTGTTATTTTTGCCTTTGTCATAAAACAGTTAAACAATACATTTTTATTTAACACTATACTAAACTATACAACAAATTACAATTACTGTAACAATCAAACTCTGAAAAATACTAGTTCCTATATTCCCAAATACATTTCCTAACCAATATCCATTTTGTTTCAATTCTGGTTAGATTTTCTGCAAACTTTTTCATGTAATCAGCTATGTTTTTTGTTCATCGTGGAGATCAGAAATATAAGAACAACAGTGCTTCCCTAACAGTGAACAACCCCCACCAGAAGCCAATTCCATATCTAGAGCTAATCAATTTTGCAGCACCACAGTCCTCATTTAACTCATTTCTCTGTATAGCCATATGAATATGTTGAGCAGTTTTATTAGACATTTCGGTCAATACATGTGGTGAAGCATTCATTTCAGCTATAGTTCTATAAATATCATAAAGAGGGAGAAATAAAGTCAGTACCTGTTCAGCTGAGTGTATTGGTCTTTTGTTTCTCAATTGGCCAGTTGGTGGAGACCAAAAATGCTAGATGGCTGGGGTAATGTAGCCTATATAATGAACCTGGACCAGTTAGTGATGAGCCAGAGATAGACATGATCTCCACAAATGTAGTAATGATTGGCTAGTATACATTGTCTCCAGTTATACGACTTTAGTTTGAATTCAGTTAAAAATGTTCATGTCGAGTCACATTACATTTGCTGTAGGCTACATGAGCTGTCCCCTGTCTTCTGTAGCAGGTGTTTCCCGAACTGGATACTGTTTTGAAAAGGATGAATCACTATGCCAAGTTAGGTTTTTCCCGAACAACTTTTGTTCAAAATCCAGTCGAAACTCTGGAACCAGAATCATAGGAATGTCTTCTTCAGAGTGTTCAGACATGAATGTATGGACCCAGCAACTGCTGCTGTTAAGATATATAGATTCATAGATTCATACATTGTTACTAGGCTAACAACCCGGGAAGCCTTCCTAAGCCTAACCAAGGATTACCACAAGAATAATAACATCCTGTATTCATATAGAACCTTGAGGGCCAGGTATTTATAAGCTACCTCTGTCCATAAGAGACATGGTTGCCAGGCCCAGTCTAAATTTTTGAGTCCCCATCCACTGATCTAGGTTCAGCTTAAATTGGGTAATAGACATACTCAGCTTTACTTGGATGGTAAGCCTGTTCCATAAGAGGGGTAGTCTCTGAGCCATATATCTGTCTCTCCAGCATGTTCTGTTTAAGTCACAGACAAAATTCAGGTCCTTAGACCTTGTATTTATGGTGCTGTTAGACTTACGAATATGCAAGAAAGTCAAAAGTGTGGGGTTTCTGAATGCCTTGTAAGCCAGTTATTGATCACCCCTAAGCAATCTATAGGAGACTGATTAGAGGGAAAGATCTTTAAGGTGTTCTGCATAAGATAGGTTTGTTATGCTTTGTATTCTTTTTGAAAGGAACCTCTGAGGTCACTTTAGCTACTGCATATGCCTAATCAGATATATGCCAAAGGGAACATTATACTCTATGATTGTTCCGATAAGGGCAGAGTACAGTGGGATAATGACCTCTTTGGACCTAGATGCCATGCCATTACTTATAAATTTTGCAACATAAAAGGAATTCCCCACCACTGCCACATGGTCGATGGTAAGGCTACTGTCTCCCTGGTTCATCTCCTAGGGGCATATTTCAGCATGATAATTACCTGGGATGTTTGACTTCCTAAAGGGTACAGTTATGCTTTTCTTAGCATTGAGTTTATGACTATGGCTTTGGCACCATTTATTAGTCTGAGATAGGCCTTCTTGAAGAATGCTAGTGTCTACAGGGGAGTCAGTGATAACCCCTAGCTAGCAATCATCTGCAAACTTGATCAGCCAGAAACCTTCAGTGTTTGCTTCCACTTCAGAGAGAGAGATAAATGCAAAAAGGAGCAAGGCCGGGGGATTCCACTGGTGACTGGCCTTTTGGTGGTGGTGGCTCCACCTATTTTGAACTGTTAGATCCTATCAGTGATCCAGTTGGCTATCCATTGGGGGATAAAAGGGTTTTGACCTAATTTACTGAGCTTGTCTATAATACCTGAGTGGGTAGTGTATCAAAACCTTTGGCCAGGTTGAGCTAAGCTGTATGTACAGTCTTACCTTCATCCAGAGCTTTGGTGACCCTCTCAAAGAAGTCCACTGGGGTTAATAGGCATGAACTTTCTTTAATAAAGGTCAGCTGTGATGGGTCTAGTGTTTGCAGGTTACCTATGTTCTTGTTTATCATGTCCATAATGATTCTTTCTATAGTCTTACATATGACACTGGTCAGACTTATGGGCCTGTAGTTACCCGGATTGTTGGTTGGACCTCCTTTCTGCAGGGAAATGACTGCAGCCATTTTCCATTCCATGGGCACAAAAGCTGACTGTAGGTTCCAGTTGAAAACTGATTCAAGTAAACCAAAGAGGTTATGTTGATGCTGTTTAGTAAGCATCCTAGGATGCTATCAGGCCCATCAGTGCATCATTTTTGGCCTTAGAGAGTGCATTGAACACCTCTTCCCTAGTAATGGTTGGGGGAATTGTGGCATGCAATATTTCCTTTGGGCTATCATGGGAGGAGTTGGGGTGGGGGGTTGAGCTGAATCTGTCAGCCAAAGGTTGATTCAGTATGGGTGATGCCATTTACAATAAGTTCTTCACATTGTTTCATATTTTGCTTCAGGTTATGGACATAGGTATAGAACTCTTTGCGGCTGTCCTTTGCCTGAGAAGCTGTTTAACCTTTGAAGTATTAATTCACCCTCTTAACTGCCTATTTAAATTAGTCAGAGGGGGTTTAGTATTTTGGGCTTTGTTTCTCCTATGCGTGGCCAATATTTCTTTTCTTTTGTTGTATAACCAATTGATATTGTGATCCCACCGAGTGGCGTGTCTTTTGAGTTTGTTTTATTCTTAATATGAATGGGCACAGCTCATTCTATATAGCTATCAATATGCCTGTACAGGGATTTTGTAAATAGCTCAGCATATTCTATGGTGTTTACAGGATTTGGGGGTACTTGAAATTTAGCCAAGGTGTCACTTAGTAGAGAGAGGTTAACTTTTGGAGTAGTTCTGAAAGGATCTGATGCATATTAATGTATATTGATGTAGTTCTTATATAAAGAGGTTTTCTTTCATCTTGGCTAGAGGAGGAGTCAGCATTATCAGGACCAGGCAGGGTATCTTCCCTCATCTCCGTGGATACCATGCAGGTCTTCCTGCAGTGGATAGCACAGATGCAAGTTGGAAGACCAACACACCAAACAGTAGTATGTGTTGTAAGAAGAACAAGGTATGCCCCACTTCCATGTGGACTCCAATGATGATTTTAAGTGAAAGGCTGTGACAAAAACCAATCCCCAGGTTGCAGATTATGGCAGGGTTGAGCTAAAGGTTGGGAAAGGGCTTTGTGAGTTCTTCTGTGCAAAGTCTCTAAGACGGAAACAAGTTTTGAACACTAATTTCATAGTGCATTATTAGTTAATGTAAAGTCCACAATTTGGGTAGATGGAGCAGATGACGTTCCCATGGGACAGCCCATAATAATCTCATGTGGACTGAAATTTCTCTTTGTATTTACAGTTCCGCTTATACACATGAGAACCTAAAGCAGTGCCTCAGGCAGATGATGTTGGGAGGGTGGCCTAATGGTTAAGGTGTTTGCCTTACAAACACAAGGTACAGGGTTTGAGTCTCACAAGGGATAGTTGGCTAGGCTTAAAATGGCTCGCAAAGTCAGTTAGCTTAATATGAACCTATGTGGCATTACAGGCAGACTCTGAGCAAGAACGTCAGCACAGGATAGAGGAATGGAATGCAAAACTGAAGGCACATAGGATGAAAGTAAGTACAGATAGGTAATGGCAGCAAATTGGGGAAATCAGAAGAAACTGAGATAGAAGGGAAGATATTTGAATAGGTTAATACATTTATCTGGGAGGGGTGGTTGAAGAGAAGGGAAGTCTGATTGAAGAGATCAAAGCTAGAATTAGAGGGGCTGCAGACAAATGGCATGGAGTGTCAGGTGTAGTGTATGACAGAAGAATACTAAAGAAACAGTGGTACGTCCAGTACTACTGTATGGTACAGAAACCTAGGCAGTAAGCAGAGCAGAAAATGAAGCTGGTGGTGATATAAAAGAAGTGCCTGAGAAGGGTGGTAGGATGCCCACTGTGGGACAGACAAGGAAATGAGGACATAAGTCCAGAAGCCAAAGTAACTCCAATTGCAGAAAAAATCAAAGAGAACAGATTACAGTGGTTTTGGCACATGTACAGAAAAGAGGAAGACAATCTGGTGAAGAAGATTTGGGACAGACAGGAAGAAGGTAAGAAGAAATAAAGGGATTCAGCAAAGAGGTGGATGGATTGCGTGAGTAAAGAAATAAAAGAGTTAGACATGAGTGTCAAAGAAGGCAGGAGTGCGGCATTGAATCAAGAGTGATGGCGACAGTTAACACGACACCCCAATGCCAGGTAGAAAAATGGGAAAAAGAGGGTTGATGATGATTAGAAAATGCTATCAGTTCTGCCACATGAAATGAAGTGATCCCTTCAAGTCTTTCTTGTATCATACAGCACACATCGGTAAAAAAAACAGCAGTTCCAGCAACCAGATATCCTTTTTCATTCTTGCATCAGGATCCATCCAGAAAGAGCTCTAGTTCAGCATTTTGAATCAGAACATCAGTCAGGTCCTTCCTAGAGGAAAGCAAATGGTTAATAACAATAATATGGTGGTCCTCCCTTAGCTGTAGTTGGTAACAGAGTTGCAGGGTTCAGAACTGGGCACCGAGCAAGTCTGATAGTTGGGTTTACAGTCAGCAGCAACTCATATTTTGTCAGCCTTGAAGGACAGAAATGCTGCATTTTTGTTTTATAGTTAAATGTCAGCCACTGCATGGACTGACTGACTGGTAAGTTCATGTCCTCGGACAAGTAGAACAATATGTTCTACCATCAAGGCAGTTGTAGCAACTGCTCTCAGGAAAAGTGGCAATTGTTTTGCACTGGATACAATGACATGGCCATGTTGTAATACACCAAAGATTTGTCATTTTCCCCATGCATTTATGTAAGCACTCCTGCTACAAATTTGCTTTTTTCATGACAGAAAAACATAAATGGCATTCTGTAATCTGGTAGACCTAAAGCAGGAGCATTTGCTGAAGCTTCCTTTAACAGAATAAATTAATTTTCCTCACTTTCTGCCCATAGCAAGGGTTTTGGTGTATTTTGTTTTAGTTGGTTCATCAGTGCTTTTGCTTGCTCTGCATAATTTGATATCCATTGCCTACAATATCCTGACATGCCTAAAAAAGATCTAAGCTGTTTCTGGTGACTGGACATGGACACAAATGTAATATTTGTCTATTTTCTTGTAATATTATATGACCCAGATATTTTACCTTTCGTGACCAAAGGTGTAGTTTTTCTCTTGACTCTCTGTCCTTCCTCTGCTAATTTAGTAAACAGGAAACTAATATCCTATTCACAGTGCTGCAGTGTGTCCGGTGCTATAAGTAAATCATCTACGTATTGCACTAACACTGACTGGCATGGACACTGTACATCTTCCAAGTCTCTTTTTAAGATTTGTGAAAATATGGATGAAGATTCAGTATATACCTGAGGTAGCCTTGTCCAAGTGCATTGTTGTCCTTTATATGGAAAGGCAAACTAATACTGATTGTCAGGGTGTATAGGTGTAGGAAAGAAATCTGAACACAAATCTGTAACAGAGAAACAAGTAGCCCATGATGGTGTGCAGCTAAGAGGAGTTGCTGGGTTATTGACAACTGGGTAAGAGGAAAGTACTGCCTGATTTACAGCTTTTAAATTCTGCACAAATCTATAGGTATTTCAGACAGGCTTTTAAACCAGAAGTCTGGGAGTCTTACAACAGCTTCTAGTAGGGATGATTATTACTTGCTGTAACAGAGACTGAATAACAAGCTAGATGCTCTCTTTTGTTTCTGGCTTCAGTGGAGATTGTGGTACTCTGAGAAGTGGTTTATTTGAATCTACTTGAGTTCTTACTGGTTCTGCAGATTTCATTCGTCTTCCTCATTAGAACACTGTGTCCATATACTTTTGGGTACCTGTTGCAGTAGTTCCTCATTTTTCTGAGGTTGTGATGTTTGTGTTTCATCTTTGGTATTCAATACTGCTGATATTTCTCCCTCTGCCTCAGTAGGGACATCCAAATATGTTCCCTCAGGGGTACAGTGGATGTCGTACTTAACAAGAATGCATGTTTCTCTTCTATTGGACCTATGGACACAGGCAGAGGCTGAAGCACAGAATAAATAATAGAAACATTAGTCACACCAACAGGTTTTACTTTCTCTCTAGACAAGGGTATTTCTCTAGTTGAACTCAATTTAAGTACACACCTAGTGGGACTGCTATCAATTAAAAATGGGACTTCCTTTCTTACACTCAGTTCAACATAAGGTCCCTTTTGATTAATTGGTACTAAAGTAATTATGCTTACCTCTTTTCCCTCATCTGAGTGTTGTCAGTACAAAGCTTCTGGAATTCTCTGAGGTTGTATAGGTGGGTGTGGTAGGCAGGTATTACTGTAGTCCTGTTACCATGTGCTCCTTAACTCTGCCTATAATGACATTGTCCTCTCCAATGCCCAGTCCTGAGACAGGTGAAACAGGGTTCATTGCAGAGGATTAAGGCGGTCCAGTAGCTGTAGCCTGTCTCCTGTAGCATATTCTGCTGTGTCTGTTGCGGTGGCATTAGCCTCCCATTACCTCAAAACCTTGCTGTACCTCTTCCTTTGTTTCCTCCTTTCATAACTTCTGATTTTCAAATCCATAAGCTTTTCATCTGCTTCACTGCTTTTTTCTCTGTGTTCTTGATGCAATGTTCAATACACTTGAATACATTTTCTAGTGTTTCTCCTTGCCAATTAAGGAGTATCTGTTTCAGGGCAGCCTGAATCTGAGGTTGTAAACCTTGTACAAATGCAGAGCCCACTGCTGCTTTCATAGGATCTTCAACACCAGAATAGCTCTCAGTTACCAATTTTAGTCTCTCCAAGTAATCTCCTAGAGATTCACCTTTATTCTGCTTGCCACTAGCCATTTTAATCCAATCTGTCTTTTTAGGACAAACCTTACTCTTTGCCTCTAACAGTCATTTTCTCTTTCAGCCATTCATACTCTTCACCTCTTTTCCTTGCATTTGGACCTATTCCTGCTTCCTTAACCAGTTTCCATAAAGTTCAGGAGTAATTACTACTTTTAATAACTGACACAGGTCTGCCAGACTTTGATCATCACATCAATAATAGTGTGCATTTCTTCCCTAAATTAATTAGTGTCTTCTTTTATTTTATGGAAATCTTTAACAATGGGGTATAAGTTTGTTAGGGTCCAAGGATGATGTACATGAACTTTTTCACCTCATCTACCTATTGAGAGTTTCCTAAGGGGCTCCTGCGTTATAATTTATTTTGCTTCATTACCAGGTTTAGTGCTAGTTTCCTCATTAATGTTATATTTCTCCTGTTGTGCTTTAGAGTGCATGAAGTGCGTATTATCAGGATGTTACTGTGTTATATCTTGTCCCTCTCCTATCTACTTTATCCCCTGCCCCTCTTCTTCTACTACTTCTTTGTTAGGGCTACTTCCATCAGCAGAAGGGGCAGCAGCAGGTGGATGAATGTCACCTCCAAAGCAAAAGGGGGGGAACAAAGGTGGTTAACCATCTTCAGATGTACTCTACTTCTCTATGAGGCACACCTAATCACGAAGGGGAGGGCTTTTCCAAAAAAAAAAGTCCCACTGTACTCAGCCCTCATTAGACCCATTATAGAATACAACGCCCCGTTTGGTATGTACCTCTCAAGACATCTGCAACAACTGGAAAGGCCACAGAAATACCTCACTAAAAGAATCACAGGCCTAAAGCAGATGCCCTACGCTGACCGCCTTAAAAAACTCCAGCTATACTCTGTCTCATATCGTCTATTCAGAGGAAATCTCTGCTAAGGCCATGTCAAACCCAGAGCTGTTGGACATGCTACACTTAAAGAAATCCCAATCCCTCAGAACCACACACTCCAGGGATCTAAACCTTGTCATCACAATAAACAAAACATGCTGGAGGGATAGGTTCCCGACCCAGAGACTCCCCAGACTCTGGAATAGATTGCCCATACATGTCAAGCAGAGTGCCTCTTTCGCCCTCTTCAAAAGGAATCTTGACGATTGGATGGGAGAAAGGAAATTCACCCCGGGGATCACGTCAGTGGCCCTGCAACACAGGGTTCCAGGGAGTAAATAGTGTGGGAAGAAATAGCCAGGGAATTGTTATGGCTAGGCTTGTATAGGCCCTAGGGCTAATAGTCTAGTACCAACCTATGAACTTATGAACCTATGTAATGCAGATTCCTTTATTCTTCTAAATGCTTCACTATACCAATCATTAAAGGCATGCCATTAATTTGTCATTATTTTGGTTCCTTTTGTCTCTAAAGTTTCTCTTAAATTAATTATTTTAGTGTGATCAAAAGTCCCAGTTTGTGGAAATTGTAAAACAGAGTCTCCTTTTGTAAAGTCATAACACTTAACTAAATACCTGCAATGTAATGCCCCCTAATGATTATATAGATAACATGCTGGAGTACTTTAGGAGGGTAGGAATCTTACTTCCCTTACCTGCCATTATTTTATACTCACAGATTCACAGACATGCAGGTAAGGCAAAGTTGTTTTTGCCTTATAGCCAGGACCACTCTGCTATGAATCGACTTTAATAAGGACCACCCTGCTATGAATCTATATTTATTAAGGACCATCCTGCTATGAATCGACTTTAATAAGGACCACCCTGCTATGAATCGACTTTAATAAGGACCACCCTGCTATGGATCGACTTTAATAAGGACCACCCTGCTATGAATCAACTTTAATAAGGACCACCCTGCTATGAATCGACTTTAATAAGGACCACCCTGCTATGAATCGACTTTAATACACAAAACACTTACTCTGTACTTGCATGCTTAAAACACTGACTGCATGCAGATTTATATTTCTTCACTTTTTCCTTACTTGTTGCAGATAAGATATGAAAAAGTCCTTAAGCCTTAAATTCTAATACACATTTACCTAAAGCATTTGTACAGTCAGATAAATACAACAGTCTGAACATCAAAGTACAAGAGAAGCCTGAGGTGTAAATTAAAACACTTACTTGTCATGGTCACCCTTTTCATCAGGAAACTTTCTGCACTTAGATAACTAGCTGCTACAGATACCTCTGGTTCAGGTCTGAGGCATGGACACTATCTTTTAAGGTAAGAAATAATGCAAAGACAGACAAAATATCTGGCTATACAAAGATAATATTTATTCCAAATCACAATTCATTCAGGGGACAAAGAATTTTCTAACAGAATTCCACAGACCTTTAGCAAAACAACATTTTTTTATACCTTAAGAGACATTAGGTATAGTATGAGACACATATGGTATGATACAGTTTTAACAAGTCAGACTCTTACAACTAGTCATGCTGTTCACATGAAATGTATATGAATGTGAGCATATCATAGTTTTTTACTAAAAAAAGGAAAGCTGAATCCAGGCACGTCTTGAACTCTGTTTACTGTCTTATTGTCACACTTAGTGAACTTTTATTCTTGAGAAAACATAATCAAACTAGGTTATGGCATAGGCCCCTCTGTCCTCTTTATGTTGTTTTCTTAGTTCTATCGTCAACAGTACATACAGCTATTTCCTCACTTAACTGGATTTAGCAGATGGCACAGTGGTGTAGTGGTTAGCGCTGTCACCTCACAGTGAGAGGTTCTCTGGTTCGATTCTCAGCTGGGATGCCTTCTGTGTGGAGTCTGCATGTCCTCCCTGCATTGGTGTGGGTCTCCTCTGGATGCTCCGGTTTCCTCCCACATTCCAAAGTCATGCAGTAGATGGATTGGACACTCTAAATTGGCCGTAGGTGTGAGTGTGTTGTGCACCCTCTGAGGATGGTTGGGCCCCAGGCTAGCATCCCAATCATATAAAACCCCCATGCTATGGAAACAATGAGTGCTGAAGGGTGCCTGATTTGCTGAATGCACATGAGCAAATTCAGGATCTATGAACTGGATTTAGTAACACAGCTATGGAACTTGTGTAATACATAGAGGAAAATTTGCTAGCTGATTTGTTATCTGTTACAACAGTAGGAAAAGAAATGTAGCAACTAATTTCAGGCTGGAGTCAGAGTGTCTGGAATTTATCTGTAAGCATTTAGAATTGCATATTATAAAAAAGAACTTACATTTACTATAATATACTTTCTCTAGTCCCATTACATATATATAACAGTTAAGCATACAAACAGTTAGTGTCTGGAATACATCTCAAAGCATTTAGAATTACAGAATATAAAAAAGAAATTATATTTACTGTAATGCATTTTCTCTAGTCCTATTGTATACATAGCAGTTAAATAAACAGATATCAAAATAAATCAAAATGACAGTGCATTCATGCTGGAAATGTATAAAAAGAGAGTATAATACAAATGAAAGGGAACCAAACAACTACAGTATTGAAAACATTTGTTACTTTTGTGATGTGAGTTAGTAGCTTAACTGTTGCAAACTCCCCACTTATTTACACATCTACTGGGAAATTAAAAAGACCAGCTATAAAAAAAAAATGCTTATTTTGGACCGTCAATGTAAAGTGATAAAATGTAACAACTTGAGTATATGTAATGTACTTTCTCTTCTTCATAACATGCTTGTGTCTGTAGCAGATACTGAAAATAACTTCTAACGTGCCATGTTAATGCTATGGTTTCAAAGTTCAAATCCAGATAGAGGTGCTGTTTCTGTGAAAGTACTGATATTTAACATGCATATTTTTATGTCATAAGACAACAAATTTGAGAAAACATCACAAGTATACATTATAAAATACTCATTTAATTTTTTGACTTCATGCTTTGCATGCCATAGTGGTCACCGGCAGTGAAAATAGTTCACTTTTCAAGGTAAAAACTCAAATTTTAATTTGTAATGTCATCATTAGCACAAATGAGCCCTGCATTGGTGCACTGATCAGCACTGGACAATAGTGAGTGAAGAAAATGCACCTGTCAAGTACCTAGCGCTCTAACACAAGGTGTAATTACAATGAGTTGGAAGAAAAAGCACTGGTAATGCAGGGTTCGAATCCAGTTTACAAATACTTTTACTGAGGGATTCAAAATAAGCATTCACATACTTTGTACATGAATTAAATAGCCTAGGTCTGTGTGATACATTCTAACTATGTTACCTCTAGTCCTTACGAACTGCTGTTACAAATATGCTGTTCTTCGAAATGCGGCTATTTTCATTATCAATAACAGCATGTGATATGTATGATGTAAAATACGACAGATAACACAAAAGCAGTAACATGAGAAATCTGGAAATAGGTATAATATATGCTGCATTCATTTTTCATATCTCCCAAGTAGTAATCCTGACAGAAATACATTTTCTTTAAAAGCATGTTAGTATTAATTATATACGCTGTGTCTAAAATGAACTAGTTTAATCTGCTGTGTATACCCTTTCCTAATATTTAGCCTCATAATGTGTAATTGGAACGTGTATACCCTTTCCTAATATTTAGCCTCATAATGTGTAATTGGTTCCTAATATTTAGCCTCATAATGTGTAATTTTCCTAATATTTAGCCTCATAATGTGTAATTGAAACGTGTATACCCTTTCCTAATATTTAGCCTCATAATGTGTAATTGAAACGCAAGTTCTGATGTGCCAAGCAGATGTTAAAAGGATGAAAGTGTCAGGTTACTACAGTAAGTGTTCATTGCTAGATGTATCCTATAAGTAATTTATTTTGTCTTGTTTTTGTATTGACATTTGTTGACTGGGAAAGTCTGATTGGGACAGGAGTCACTTTTCAGTGTAGGCTGGGGAGAAAAGCTCCACAAACACATTATAATTATACAGTATTTTACAAGAATTTACAGAAATTACAGTACAATATAGTCAATATAACAAAATGAGAACCAGACTAATGAATTGTTGGAAGTCACAATATCAGAGAGAAAAACAGAGTAATTTTCAAGATATGTATGTATATATATATATATATATATATATATATATATATATATATATATATATATATATATATTCAGTTTAGAACACTGAAAGCCCATAACATTGAAATTCAAAATATTGAGACCAAAAATCTTGAAAATTCAAAACACTGAAAACTCAAAACATTGAATCCCATAACATTGAAAATGCATAGGAAACCAACATTTAATACATGCCACCACAACTACATACAGAAACACATAAAAAACAAACTATATTATACTTTTCAACTATAAGCAGGGTGGCAAGCCACCCTGCACCCCCCATGTGGGGGGCTCCCAGACTCCCTGCTACTTAAATATATCAACTCTGAGATCGTACTACACAGAACAAAATGGCAAACATACCATTCCTCACTTCATGACTGCCTGTTTAACTTGTAAAAAACTATCCTCAGCCTTCTCTTAGAAACACTACTTCATTATTAAAACATTACACATTACTATATATCTCAACATTCTCTTAGAAACACTACTTCACTGTTAAACATTATATATCTCACCTCTTAGAAACACTGCTTCACTGTTAAAACATTACACATTACTATATATCGCAACCTTCTCTTAGAAACACCACTTCACTGTTAAAACATTACACATTACTATATATCTCAACATTCTCTTAGAAACACTACTTCACTGTTAAACATTACACATTACTATATATCTCAACCTTCTCTTAGAAACACTGCTTCACTGTTAAAACATTACACATTACTATATATCTCAACCTTCTCTTAGAAACACTACTTCACTGTTAAAACATTACACATTACTATATATCTCTCTCCGATACTTACCGGGGTTTCATAGGTTACCTCAGTCATGTTCCTTTCTTACTTGCTATGCTACAACATAACACATCTTAGTGTAGTGCGATCTCAGAGTTGGTATATTTAAGTAGCAGGGGTGTGAGGGGTGCTGGGGGGATTCCCCCCGCCACTCATAGTTGAAGAAGTGTAATATGGTCTGTTTTTTATTTGTTTCTGTATGTAGTTGTGCTAGAATATAGTACATGCTGATTTCCTATGTATTTTCAGTGTTATGGGAGTCAATGTTTTGAATTTTCAGTGTTTTGAATTTTCAAGAGTTTGGTCTCAATGTTTTGAATTTCATTGTTATGTGCTTTCAATGTTCTAAAGTGAATATATATATATATATATATATATATATATATATATATATATATATACACATGTGTGTGTGTGTATGTATACACACACACACACACACACACACACACACACACACACACACACACTTTTTTTGTAAATATTGAAAAAATCACTAGAGGGGTACTGTTGAAAGAATTAATAAAGGGAAAGTAGAATCACTGATGGAGTAGTTTTAAAGGGGCGAGGGATTAGAATGATAGTTATGGTTAGTGAGATTTATTGTAAGAACAGAGTTGTTTAAAGTAACTTGTAGATAAAAAAGGATTTGATGAGTAAAGATTGGGGTAAACTAGAGGAAGGCTTAAGGAGAGTAGGATGTTTATCTATTTGGATAAATGCAGGGGCAGATTTTAGTATTTAGTCGGTAGTTCTTTAGGGTGAGCTTAAATTTGTTGAAGCATCTAATGGTATTTATGCTGGTTGGAAGTGAGATCCATAGATTAGCAACAGTGTATGGGTAAAGGCAGTGTCCGGCTCATTTGTTTGGTACATGGGCAGTTATGAGTTGTTTATTTTCAGGCTGAAGGGTTCGGGTGGGGCTGTACGGTATTAAAATGTTCTTAAGGTCAGGGTAGTTGTTTGAATTGTAGACAATTTTATGTGCTATGGACAGTTGTATGAGGTTAAGGTGATGTGGAAATTTCAGCCAGTTTAATTCTTTTAAGGCTTGGCAGTGATGTGAGTGGTATAAGCTACCTGTGGCAAATGTGGCGATTTTATGGTAGCAGGACTGGAGCTTATTTTGTAGAGATGAGTGCATGTTAGTAAAAATGGGTGCACCGTATAATAGGGAGGGGAGGAAGTAAGGGTTGGCAAGAGTTTTTTTTTGGTGGTGCTGTCAATGAATTGTTTATGTCTGTATAGGACTGCTATTTTGCAGTGGGTTTTTTAATAGCATTACCAATATGGTGTTCAAATGTAAATTTATTGTCAATGGTAATACCTAATAATTAGCATGGGATACAATTTCAATTTCTGTTTGCTTTGGGGGAAAATATGAAAGTGAGAGTCAGGTGAAAGGGGTTTGCTGCGAAGAGTAAAAGCTTTGTTTTTTTGGCATTAAGGAGTAGTTGTGATTTGGTTAACCAGGCTTTGATTGCGGTGAAGGTATCTTGGGTTATTTGTTGGAGGTGTTGGAGGTTATTTGAGGAGGAGATGATGGTAGTATCATCTGCATATTGGATAATAGTGCTAACAGGAGAAGCAGTGTGATGGTTGTTGGTAAATATGTTAAAGAGTAAATATCCAAGTATGGACCCTTGTGGCACTCCAGTTTGGTTGGTTTGGTATTCTGATATGGTATTTTGTCATGTTATACATCATTGCTTGTTGGTGAAGTAGCTATTAAACCATTAGTGGGTGGGTGGGGTGTAGCTGATATTAGAAAGGTGTTGTAGATGTTTTTTGTGTGATACTATATTGAAAGCCTTCAACAGATCTAGTAGTACAGAAGTAATATTACCTGAGTCGATGGATATCTGTACAGTATCCATGAAGGAGACAAGTGCAGTGCTTGTGTTGTTTGAGGGGTGAAAGCCATGTCAGGTGGGAGTGAGTAGGCTGTTGTGTGTGAGATGGTGAGATAATTGTTTATGGATGCACTTTTTAAGGAGTTTGGATAGTGGGGAGAGGACAGAGATTAGATGATAGTTAGAGGGTTCATTGGAGTTACCTTCTCTGTGAAATGTGGTAATGATGGATTTTTTCCAGAGGTTGGGGACATAGGATTCTATAATTGAGTGGATGATCAGAATGCTAACAGGGTATGCTATGGCCTTGGCAGAGAGTTTTAAGTATTCTGATGGGAGGTCATCAGAAGAGAGAAAGAATGGTTTTAATTTTCTGAGGAGTCTCTGAATTTCTGTGTTTGGTATTGATTGTAGTGAGAATAGGCTAGATTATGTAATATTGCTTTGGTGAAGATAAGAAGAATTGTCTGTGAGGGGAGGAGACAATCTTTCTAATTGAGGACTGCTTTTGTAGGGTAGAGGAGTAGGCGGAAAGGAATTTGACAAGGTGAGGTTAGAGGGAGAGGAGTCTGTTATTAATTTGTGTATGATATTTATTAAATGTGAGCTGAGCATAGTAGCTATTTGTGATGGTGTTTTTTCTGGGCCTAGTCATGAGTTTTGTCTGGTGCCAGGGGTAAGGAGATTAGTGATGCTTTTCCAGAATTGTTTTGGGTTTTTTTCTATGGTTACTCGGTTGGTTAGAGAAATAGTTTCTCTTGTCAGTACATACTAGCTTTTTAGCTTTGTTTCATAACTGTTTTTATCTAAGTAGGTTATATTCATTTTGTTTTTATGCCATCTTTCCAGGCCTTGTCCCTATTTTGTAGGAGTTGATTAGTGGCCTTTGTTAGCCAGAGAGCATGGTTTGATTTTACTCTTTTAGTATGAGGAGGGTCTCGGATGTACAGTGTGTCTAGGAATATCTTATTAAAATAGTATAAGGCATCATCCAATGGGAGAGTTTTTACTGGGTGCCAATCTGAGAATTTCAGAACGTTGATAAATTCTTGTTGCTCATAATGTTTTAGCTTTCTGGTAGCCTTACAGTTATGAGATTTGGATACATGTGAAGTGGATCTATAAGTGAAAACATGTAAGTGGTTGCTGAATATATTGGGTAGGGTCTTTGGATTTAAGTATTTAAGTTGATCTGAAACTAAGATCCAGTCTAGGGTGGCTCCTGGTATAGTGCTGTTGAGCATTCTGGTAGGATTGGTGACAAGTTGGGTGAACTTGTAGATATTTATGCTGTTTGTTGGGGAGTCAGTTATTAAGTATTGCCAATTGATGTTTACATCTTCCATAAAAATAGTTTTGTTGCAGATATTTTCTGACATCCAGGCAAGGATGTCCTCAAGGGTTTGGATATTTTGTCCTGGTGGGATATACAGACTAACTATGCATAGCTGTTTAGATTTGTTAATTTCTAGGGTGCCTATTATGATTTCAGAATTTGAAAATGATGGAAGTATTTTCTGGAAGGATAGTATTGTGAGACAGTCAGCATAGATCAGGGATACTCCACCTCTTTTTTTGTTGGTTCTATCTTTCCACAGTATGTTATAACCTGGTGGTGTTATTTCAATATTTTGGATTTGGGGTTTTAGCCAGAGTATGGTGACTGCTAGGATGTCAGGGGTGTTTTGTTGTTAGCCAAGCATGGAAGTCTGTATTTGTGTTACAGACATTGTGAATGTTTAAGGTTGTTAAAAGCAGATCTTTAGAAAATGGAGTTTGGTTGAATGTAGTTATTCCAGAGGGTCCTGGGTTGGGGTGTATGCCACCACATAGAGATATTCTGTTTTGATTGCTAAGGCAGTGATTTGGAAGAATGATTTTTTTTGTTATAGGCTTCTAGGTAGTGGTAGATGTTTTTATTTATGATGGTATAGGGCAATAGTTTTAGTTTTGATAAACAAATGAAATGGTATTTGAGTAGGCTGGGTGATATATTATGGAATCTGTTTAATGGTGTGTAACTGCATAGGGAGAACTTTTAGAAGTACTAGCTGTGGGGTGAAGTGTAGATTTGGGGGAGTTAATAAGAATTAGTAGGCTAAGGGCAAGAGTTAGAAACAGATTGGTGAGAGTGGAGTATGTAGTGTGGGCCATATTAGTGAAATGGATTTAGGAAGGTTTTGGAGTGTGGAAGGTACTGTTATGGGTAGAAATTGGGGAAGAAAGGGTTGAAAGCTATTGAGGAGGGGAGGGTATAGTCAGAAGTGGATTGTGCAAGTAGGTGAAAGTTGATTGGAGGGGGTAGAGTTACTGCTAAGTATAAATCTCGGGAGGCGCAGGGGAGGGTAGGAATGGGGGTAGGGTATAGTAGCAGAGTGAGCCTAAAGGGCATTTGTGAGATGTTTGGCAATGTACAATGACTCTTCATGTCTGAAGGCAAAAAATAAAAATTTTGATTTGGGCTGCTTTCAGTAGCGCAAATGAGCCTAGTGTTGTTGCAGTGCCTTTAACTCTGGACAGGACTGAGTGAGGAAAATGCACCTGCCAGCTACAGATCTCTGTGATACAATGTGTAATTGCAGTGAGTTTGAAGAAAGAGTGGAGGTAATCAGATTTCAGATCCAGTTTACTTATAATTTTACTGATGAGGTCAGAGTAACTATTGTCACACAGTTTTCATGAATAATGTAATATTACATTCAAATGATAATCACAAACATGAATTTGGCAATAAAAATATCATTAATGATTGCATCATAAGTCAGATATGTGTGTAAATTATGTTAAGCATAATAATGAATGATAATTTAAAATGCACTTGCATTGGTGTAATGTGCACAATATTTATGTACAATTACTATGACTCATCACATATAATAATTATGTGTGTTGGACAGTAGGTCATAGGATCACAGGATGTTACTAGGCTATTGGCCCTGAGGCCCTTATAAGCTTAGCCAGGAGTTTAGCCCATGCTTAGACAAGGCAGCACCTGATGCCCCTGTCCAGCAGTGACACGGGTGGAATCCCAGGGGTGTATTTTCTGTTTCCCATCCAGTTTTCCAGGTTGAACTTAAACAGGAGTAAAGAGGTTTAAAAGGGGTAAAGTCATGTAAACTAAGTATAGAATGTATATCTACATGTAATATTCAGGTTATACAACTACATATATATGACAAGAATTTAGAAAAACAATGACTGCCTTTTAGCTAGAACTCCAGTGTCATTATCGGTTAAAGCCACAGATAATTGTTTATTTATCTATTTATTTGTTTATTTATTTTACATTTGTTAACCAGGAAATTGGACGACTTGGAGCAAGCCAATTTCCAGTGGAGGCCCGGGGAGAAATGATCCAGACACATGTCTTTGTAACGATATACAACCATGTAATACATACATCTCCATTCATTTTGAAACTTGTATACCTCAACTTACACCATAAAAAAGTAAGCTTTTCTGTGGCATTGACAGTTAATAATCAACATTTACCATTTTATTTTATTTTTTCACATAGTTGCATTTCCCAGGATATTCATTCTTTGTAGTTGTATGCTCCAGTTCATAACATTTCCTTCCAAACAGCACTGATTATAACAAATACCTTAAATAATGTCATTGTTTAACAGTAGAGTATGTGTAAATAGGGTAATCATTACATATGGCCAAGTCTCACTGCCATATTTCACACCTTTATTGTTTTTGGAGGGAATCCTTTCCAATGTCTCTGCCAAGCCATTTTTGTGCTTTCAGTTGTGCAAATGCACCTGGCAAGGTTGTGTTTCATGCAAGATCTGAACTGGGCACCAATTCAAATACATAGTTCTAGGTGTAGTGAGTAGACCTGGCAGACAAATATAAGCATGGTGCTCAATTTAGAGCCCAAAGATGGTGTGAAGGGGAGTCAATGAGCCTTGTAGCCCTCCTGGTCATGTGCTACAACCATAGGCTGCTGTTGGGGGACTATACCAGGTCTCAGAGGCTTGGAATATCTTGTGCAAAGCTGTCTCCAATGCAAATGACAATCCATGCACTGGGCAGCAGTGTAACCATTTCAGTGACATGAAGAGGCACAAGCAAGACCTCTTGAGCTGATAGATGGATAAATGTAAGACTGCAAACACCCCTGCAATGTGTAAGTATAGTGACCCATCCCCAGACAATGCATTTATTCATTAGGCTTCCATTTCCTGTCCGTTTTTCTATTTCAAATAGCTGCTGCAACTATTTCCCTGAACAGAGAGACACACCAGGAGAGAATGGTTTATCTCAGAGCGGCATGGTGTAAGTATGCATCAGCTATGAATGTAAGCCAGATGATTCTTTGTAGAGCATAAGGCCATATGAACTTAAGTAGGCATATGTTGTTGTTTTGTCTTTTGGCTTTTCCCGGTTAGGGGTCGCCACAGCAAAACACTGGTCCGCTAATGATTGGCAGTAGATTTTTACATGCCAAGTTGCAAGCTCTGATGCACAACCTTCAACGAAGGTATGCCCATTCATGCATGTCTCCACACAGAAGACGCTCTAGCTGAGAATCGAACAGGACAACGTCTTACTGTGAGGTGACAATGGTACCACAGCACCACCACCGTAATCTTTATATTAAGCATACATACCTGCTCCAATAGCTGAGGATGATTGCATTAGACAATGAATACATCAGGTTAGCTGTGTGGGGGTTCAATGCCCAGCAACAGAAATAAGCTAAAATTACATGACAGTATGTATAAATTATTTACTGCAATACTAAATGATTAATTATACAATGACCCCCCATTAATATTCCAAAATGTGCATGCTGATTGGTCAGCATGCACTTTGTAAATCGCCCAGACTTTTTCCATTAGTATAAGTCTTTTTTTTTTGGACAGCAACGGAGAACGGAAGAGCTCCGTTGCTGTTATCTCGCTATGTTAAATGAGTTTAACATAGCGAGATATCTTAAAAAAAAACAACGGAGATCTTCCTTTCTCTGTTGCTTTTTTTAAAGCTGTCTAGCTATGTTAAACTCGTTTAACATAGCAAAACAGCTTTAAAAAAAGCAACAGAGAAAGGAAAATCTCTGTTGTTTTTTTAAAGTTATCTCGCTATGTTAAACTCTTTTTACATAGCGAGACAAGTTTTTAAAAGCAACTGAGAGTTTCCTTTCTCCATTGCTTCCACACACACAGTTCTGATTTACTGTATAACCATACGCATGTGCAGTACATCAGAACTGCTGCAGAATACTGGACAGCTGCAGAAGAGCAGCAAGGAGGCGTTATACAATGCCATTATTTAAGAAAAGCAAGTATTTTTTTTCTTAAATAATGTCATTGTATAATAGCAATAACCCACTTCTAGGTGTGGGTAATGCTGGATTTACCCATGGTTGTCTTTGTTTGGCCACTCGGGCTTTGCCCTCATGACCAAACCACACCAACCATGGGTAAATCCAGCATTACCCACACCCAGGCATGGGTTATTGCTTAAATATTCAGTTTTTGTTGATGGATTTATTAGCTTGGAAAGCATTTATCTGATATGCCATAGTCAAATAACTGTTTCCATTTTATTTATAACAGCACTAAGACTGATTTATTTTATTACACATTAATGCTTTCACATCATATTTGGATGTGGCAAAGGTGAACATAGTTATGAGTCATACCAGTCTATGTATTGAAATTAAAATGTGACATGGCATCAGACTTATTATCTCTGTTTTTTTCTCTCCAGTTCTATCTTTTTTGTGGATACTTTTCTGCTGCAACCCAAATGACCATCAACACAAGGAGATAGACTGACCACTGGTGTTTAGCTCACCATACTTCCACAAGTGGCTGTGTTGGAACACCATAATCACCACAGATGCCCAGCATATGTCCATCACAACCTGTCAGCATTGCCTCCACAACTCTTGCACTACCTGCTCCAACAGCATCATGTAGCTGTTCTCTGGCTCCTGGTGTGGTGGTACCTGCTGTGACTAGTACTGAAGGTAGCAATTTTGTCATCTATCAGGAGCTGACAGTGCTAGTGGAAGACTTCAAGGAGAGAGGCCTCAGTGCCCAACTTGGCTGAGTAGAAAAGATCCTGCGTCAAACAGCAAAATCATTGTCATGTCCAGCATTGACCCAAGGAACTGAGATGGGAGACAGTGATGACAGTTCTGAGGGTGAGGACTAGATTCCTACTGTGCTGAAGCCTGATGTGGATGTACCTCTAATACTCCTATATATCCCCAATTGTAGTGTCCCCTAACCTTTTGTGTCCATCACTCTCTCTGTCTGTCTTGCATGTCCAGTAAGTCTATGTCTGCTACCTAACCTATATTACCTGACCCTGTTATTCTTAAGCACCTTACCTAACAGTTCTCTGTCTACCAAAAAGGGAAAAAATGGGCAGCTGTCCCACAAAAAGTTACACTCCATACATAGCTCTCCCCTTGTCCTATGTGTCTTTTTGACACCATTGATTTGGTCCAACATTATTCTGTTGTTGTCATCCATCCTTGATTGGGGTGGCTCTCCAAATTCATCAAATTCTGTTCACAAGTCTATATTTATGTTGTGAAGAAGTACATAGCTATGGTGCTCTCCCACAACTATCCTGCACATTTCTCTATTCTTTCTCCTGTGTCCTACCCTCTTCTTTCCCACATTTTCAACACTGTCCCATTATTCCCTTTTTTATACTTTTAATCTGGTCAAAAATCAAATCACACACAGCACACAAAGCCAGAAATGGCACATGAAAATGCCTTCAGTTTTTGTCCTCAGCATTTGCAGAGTGTGGCCTTGAGCATCAGTACTGAGTGATGCTGAATGACATTTTATATCCTATGATAAAAAACTGGTGAGTTTATGCAATTGCCCACATTTGTCCAGTTATCTTCATGCAAATGTGCTTAAGCATGCTATGCTGTAGAAATACACAGTAAAGGCACTACTTTGGCACACCACATAGGAACTTCTGCTTCACAGAAGGCACTACTTCAAGACAGTTACTAAAACATTTACTGGAAACAGTACTTTGAGGGGTTGATGAATGAAGGGAATGAGAGGGAGAGAAGGTTGGATGATGTAGGGATAGTGAATCATGTAGTGCAGTGAATTAGCAAGGAGGAAGTAAGGATAGCTATGAAGAGAATGAAGAATGGAAAGGCTGTTGGCCCAGATGACATACCAGTGGAAGCATGGAGGTGTTTAGGTGAAATGGCAGTGGAGTTTTTAACCAGATTGTTTAATGAAATCTTAGAAAGTGAGAGGATGCCTGAGGAATGCAGAAAAAGTGTTTTGGTACCGATTTTTAAGAATAAGGGTGATGTGCAGAGCTGTAGTAACTACAGAGGGATTAAATTGATCAGTCACAGCATGAAGTTATGGGAAAGAGTAGTGGAAGCTAGGTTAAGAAGGGATGTGATGATTCGTGATCAGCAGTATGGTTTCATGTCGGGAAAGAGCACAACAGATGCAATATTTGCTCTGAGAGTGTTGATGGAGAAGTACAGAGAAGGTCAGAAAGAGTTGCATTGTGTTTCTGTAGACTTAGAGAAAGCATATGACAGGGTGCCTGGAGAGGAGTTGTGGTATTGTATGAGGAAGTCGGGAGTGTCAAGGAAGTATGTAAGAGTGGTACAGGATATGTACATGGGTAGTGTGACAGTGGTGAGGTCTGCGGAGGGAGTGACAGCTGCGTTTAAGGTGGAGGTGGGATTACATCAAGGATCAGCTCTGAGCCCTTTCTTATTTGCAATGGTGATGGACAGGTTGACAGACGAGATCAGACAGGAGTCCCCATGGACTATGATGTTTGCAGATGACATTGTGATCTGTAGTGAGAGTAGGGAACAGGTGGAGGACACCCTGGAGAGTAGGAGATATGCTCTAGAGAGAAAAGGAATGAAGGTCAGCAGGACTAAGACAGAATATATGTGAATGAGAGGGAGGATAGAGGAATGGTGAGGATGCAAGGAGTAGAGGTGGCAAAGGTGGATGAGTTTAAATACTTGGGGTCAATAGTTCAGAGTAATGGTGAGTGTGGAAGAGAGGTGAAGAAGAAAGTACAGGCAGGATGGAGTGGGTGGAGAAGAGTGTCAGGAGTGATGTGTGACAGACGAGTCCCTGTAAGAGTGAAAGGGAAGGTCTACAAGAGGGTAGTGAGACCAGCTATGTTATATGGTTGGAGACAGTGGCACTGACAAAAAGGCAGGAGTTTGAGCTGGATGTGGCAGAGTTAAATATGTTAAGATTTGAACTGGGTGTGACAAGGTTGGACAGGATTAGGAATAAGTATATTAGAGGGTCAGTCCAGGTTGGAAAGTTTGGAGACAAAGCCAGAGAGGCACAATTACGTTGGTTTGAACATATGCTGAGGAAGGATGCTGAGTAAATTGGGAAAAAGATGCTAAGGATGAAGCTGCCAGGTAACAGGAAAAGAGGAAGGCCTAAGATAAGGTTTATGGATGTGGTAAGAGAGGACATGCAGGTGGTTGGTGTGACAGAGCAAGATGCAGAGGACAGGAAGAAATGGAAACAGGTGACCCACTGTGGCGACCCCTAACGGGAACAGCTGAAAGAAGATGATGATTACTATAACATTTACTAGGCTGTTGGATGTCATAAAGTAAGAGTTCCTATGGGGTGTTTTGAGATAATTCAGCTATCTGTAAAAGGCTGCATAGGGTCAAGGGTTTGATTCCACAGGTATGTCAAAGTATTATGCAATGTTATTTTATATTACTATTATGTGTGTAACTACAAACATCTTTATTTCTCTCAAATTACAACATCTTCTGAACCAAGCAAGAAAAGACAAAATAAAGAACAGCATTTAAACAGTGAATCATTAAAGCATACAGGTTCCTGTCCCAAAAGGTGACACATTAATCCAACATTATCCTGATTATGTCTTAGTCATGTTTCTCCTGTCATACCCATTTGCTCCCTATCTATTGCAAACACTTTATTTAACAAAAATGACTGATTAAATACAAGGAAAAATTAAGAGTGACACACCACAAAGATGGTCATAAATTTTGTATAAACAAACCTCTTTGAATGTTTTTGCCCCTGTCTCCATTTCTTTTTCTTTCTCTATTCCCTTCTGTTGCATCACCTTTTACTCTTGGATATTTATTAGGCTGCTGGATGTAATTTTTACCTTATGAGATTTTACAATTGTCGTTACTGTGATGAAGCTTAATGCTTACATTATCTCTTACTTCAATATGTTGTCACTGTCCATTCAATTCTGTGAATTTAACTATGTGAAGTTGAAGTTCATCTGTGGTGTGCCAAGATAACTCTCAGTTCTACAGTCTAATTTTTGCATACCGTCATGGGTTCTAATCCAGAAGTATGCCCAAAGTCTTATTGATTGTTTTTATATGATTATTTTGTGTGTAACTGTTGGTTAAATATGTAATTTTATTTATTTAACATTTGTTTACTGGGGAACTCCAACTGGGACAGAGCCCATTTTCAGCAGAGGCCCAGGGAGAAATGTTGCAGATGCATGTCTTTGGAATGTGGGGAGGAAACCCACGCAAACACAGGGAAGACATGCAGACTCTGCACAGAAGACACCCCAGCCAAGAATCAAACAGGAGAACCACTTACTGTGAGTGGACAATGCTAACCACTGCACCCCCTATCCTTATCCCACTTCTGTCTTAAGATGCCTGTTCAAAAACACCTTATTGTAGAGAGCATTTCAGAATAATGCTGATGACAAACATAAGAGTGACACACAACACAGATGGCCAGAAAAGGCCTGTAAGCACAAATGTTTACTGTCTGTCACTGTCTCCTCCTCTATATCTCTCTACAGCCTTTCTTAGTTATCAGTTTTTGTCCTCAGTATTTGCGCAATGCCTGGCACTGAGGAGCAACACTAACTGATGGTAAACGGCAATTCACATCTTGTAGCAAAAACTGGTGAATTTTTACTTTAAACCACACTACTACAGTAGTGCTGTGCTATAACAAAACAGGCTAAAAGTAGTAAACTGTGGTGCAGTTACTCCTAGGTATCTGTTAGGCTGATGGGTGCCATGTACACCCTAAAAGCTGCGTACTGTTGATATCAGTGTGAGGAAGACTGATGCCTACATTCTCCCTTTCCTCAGTCTGTTGTCAGTCTCAATTAAATTTGTGATTTTAACTTAATAAAGTATGGGTTCCTATGTGGTTAGCTGAGATAATCATTCAATCTGTACAATTTTATTTTATATTCTCAAGGGTTCAAATCCAGAAGTGTGTCATATAATTATGTAATGTTTTTCCATATTAATAGTATGTGTGTAATTGTGTGCTATGTTGTTAACACATCACTATCCTCATCATGTGTCCATTCTTCTACCCCTTCTTGAACTGGACTGGAAACACTTTATTGTGTACAGCAATAACCTTAAAGTATACAGATTTTTAAAGGATGTCCACATTTGTGCATCTTAATTTTTGGTGTGTTCATCACAAAATGTGTGAATTTCTGGAATTCACTGAGGATTTAAGTCAATAATGCCAAGCATAACCTATTTTTAATTATTTGTATAAAATTGTTATGATATTTCTCTTATATGTTAAAACAATAAACTTGTTTTAAAAAAAAAAAATAATGCCAAGCATTTGATTTCAAACTTTGTATCAGTCAGAAAATGCATGTTAACAGAAAACCTACTGTTCTACCAACTTTGAAAGTTTATAAAAGAATTACTGAAAAATTATCCCTAAGTCTTTTTCCTCCACAATTGTACAATGGGTGGCACCGAGCAGCACCTGTAACTTAAGGGAAATGGCAGTACACGGCTTATGGAAAATCCTGTGACTTTTTGCCTTTGTCCACATTAGTCTGCTGCCTTCATGCTACTGTGTTTATCTTCACTGAGCTATGGAAGGACAAGCTGAGAGGACTATAAGGAGACAGTTATTATCTGTTGGGCTGCAGAGTTGAATGGACACCATATAGGATATTGCATTTGTAACTAATGTTATAAGTTATACTGCCCATCAACTTCCATGTTTCATTGTGCTCCCATACACTGAGAGTTCCACCTCATGTGTTTCATCATTCATAAAATGCTCATATCTTCCCAGAAATAACTGCAAGTCTTATTTAAAATCAAGGCGTCATGCCTTTACAGGTATAGTATGTGAGGCACATGCGGACAATATTGCTGATATAGACACATAAGATGACAGGATCAATGTGGCTTAATTTCAATGCATGTTCTGAAGTATATTAATTATGACACATACATGTCTGTTATACATGTATTGACTGTATCAGTCAGTCATGTCATATAAACATATACTGTATAATTGCATAACAAGAATTAAAACAGGCTTCAAAAAGATGGACAGTTGCCACATATGAGATCTGTGAAACCATATACCTGTATCAGCTATATAATGAGTAATGTACTGCATGTATCATGATCAAGGTGTAAATCATAATGCATAAAGCTTTAAAACTGGTTTAGTTCCCTCATTACATACATTACTCCCAACTTCTCTCACCCACAAACTACTAAATAATTCAGACTACTGCCCATCCCTTCAAACTATAATACAAACACACACCCCTACTCTTAGGTCCTCTAACAAACAACTCTTAACCATAACTAAACCCAACAAAAGAGCTTCTCAGTATCTCTATTCCTACGCCATTGCCAAACTTTGGAATGCGCTCCCTCTCTCTATTATTCAACTAGACTCTTTAAAAACATTTAAATTCACACTAAAAGAACACAATCTCAATAACCTTGTCTGTTCTTGTAGTTATATGATTGAACCACCTTAAATGTTTTGGCCACTAAATACTTTTACTAACTTAATATAGTCGCGATTTACACCATCTGTCTTTGTATCCAATCTCTCTTGCTTTCTTTATTTCTGTGGCTGAATAAACAGAATTGATTAAACAGTATTCTTACTTATGAGAATATACAAACAGAATTACTAAAAATTTAATGCACACTGGGTTTATTTTCTAGTATCATGGACCTGTATAATATGTGTTTGTCTTGCACATCTACTTCAGTTTGTATTATGTAAAAACTTTCTTGACTTTCAAAGTGAAACAGATGTTATGTAAAAATTGTTGTGATTGTATGGAGCTTTTCTCCCTGAGCCTCCACTAAAAATGGGTTGTTGGGTCCAGTGGACTTTCCCAGTCAACAAATGTCAATAAATAAATAAATACTAAATAAATGGATCAGAATGAGACCTGTTTTTATGACTATATTCCTTATTTGCATGAAGGAATGTGAGTGGCTTGTATTACTTCAGTATGTTGCAATGGACCGTTGTACTCCAGACAGGTAGATTTCATTGTGATATTGCCTGAACACATCACTCTGTAAAGTTATGTCTGCACTCCCAATGCTTACACTTGGAAATAGTGTACAGTGGTGTGGCACCTTTTCACACATACTGCAAGTGGTTTTAAACAGTGCACTGTCATATGTTAACCTGTCTGTTTGTATTTACATTGCACATTGTCCAAGCATGAGGAAATTCAATTGCAAATGACAGAACAAATGATAATTATTTGCATGCAGTCATCCTGAGCTAAACACTCATGAATGTGTGGGTGTTAATCTGCTGTTTCACAAGTGTGATTGCCATCAAAACACTGTATTGTGAAACAGGTATGTGTAACTCTCACTACTGCAATGTGCATGAATGACAGGATATATATGTTATCTGAGCAGTATGTAATTGTGATCAAGAGATTGCTGTTACTTCTGCCTGCCATGACACGTGCCTTTTCACCCTAACCTGTGATTCACTCTAGCTTCTCTGCAACACACTGATGTAATTCTCACAGATGTGCATTATTATACATTTAAAGTCAGACTTTTACTGTGGCACTTACAACTGATACTGTGTTCTCGAGATTGGGTAAATAGACAGGTAGGCTGGTGTTTGAATCCAGCAGTGACTGACTACTGTGTGAGGGCATGCATCTGTACTGCTAAGTAGGAGTAATTTCACCCATGTATCTGACATATTCACTTCTACTTAGGGGAAGAATTTTAACATGGAGATATCACCCCCATTACTTTATCTCACTTTTTACTTTTTACCACATAACTTCTCTGAAACACACTGATGAGGTCATCTTTTCAAAAGTGCACTCTGACTGTTAAAGTCAAGCTTTATTTGTGGGATGCATGGTTGATACTGTGTTCTAGTTGATACTGTGTTCTCTAGATTATGTAACTAGACAGGTAGGTGGTTTGAATCCAACAGTGGTGAACTTGTATGTGTGGCTCTAGTGTCAGGTAAGTATAGTGGCAACAACAGATGTGCTGTGTCCACTTTAACTCAGAAGAAACATTTAAACTGAAACAGGGGTCCTCCATCAACTTATCCCACTTTTATCACAATCATCTTCTCTGCAACTTACTAATGAGGTCATCCTTTGAAAAGTAACTTCTGTCCCTGTAGAAGTCAAACTTCTCCTGTGGTGCATGTGTTGACCCTGTGCTCTGTAGAGTGATTAACTAGATAGGTGGTTTGAATCCAGTATTGCATAAATACTATAAGTATGCATATATGTACTATCAGGTCAAAATGGCTGCATCAGAGGATCTGCTATGTAGACTTTCAATTACAAGACATATTTATTCTGGGAGGATTCTCCAAAACCACTATTTTTTTGAGAAACAGACCAAAAATATGAGGCAAAATTCTGGACATTCTGTGAAAATCTGTACAGTTGAGAGGTATGTGGGTTATCGCACGACTTTCATTCCCCTTTAGCAGACACATCACCTATTAAAAGTATGGTGATGTCATCCATCCAAATGTGCTCTTTCACAGTTGTAAACAAATATTTTGTGTGCTGCTTGCATTTCATGCAATGATCTCTAGCTTGTGTTCTTAACCAGGTAGTCATTTCAACAGCAGACATTGGCTCTTATACTCAGTTGTGTCAGTGTGTCTGTGAATGTACATGTAGGTAACAATGGTATTACCCACACGTCTGATATTGTACAGCATGAATATATTGTAGACATGGAGATTTCTCTTTCATTACTTTCTGTCCATCTTAACACAGACAACTCTTTTGTTAAACACTAATGATGTCATTTATTGAAATGTACCTTTTCTAAACCTAGTAGTACACCTTCTCCTGCAGTGCCAGGAAATGATACAATGTTCTGTAGCCTGTTGCCTTACCAAGCAATGAGCTCAAATCAGGGATTTCAATGCATTGTGCATGAATCTGGTTCTACCAACATAGTGATGACTGCATTATATAACATACGTGTTTGGCTATACCTAGCATTATGCAATATTTTTTGACAAGAAGACGGATCAAACCATTCTTTTAACCAAATTACAGGCACACACATGGCTTGCAACAAATACACAGTACTTCACAATTGCAGTAAGACTTCTCCTGAGGCATGTTCAGACTATATAATATCATGTAGCTTTGGTGGTCACATAGGTAGGTGTTCAACTTGTGCAGTGACTGAATATTGTCAGTGAGTTTCAGTATACTGTGATACATGAATTATATCCACCACAAGTGTAATGCGTATAATTACAGGGGGATATGGATCCCCAAACTTTTACTACAAACAACTGCTTTGCAACACAATGATACAATGTCATGACTTCACATGTATTCTGTCTCTCAGCTGTGATAAGACTTTGCTTAGCGTACATGTATGGTTTGCTTATTGTACATGTACAGTTTTGGGGACCATTTTGCCCTGTATACTGTACTGTTTGACTGCTTGCTTTGTACTGTGTCATTTGCCCTTTGCTTAGGTTAATTACTGGCTTAGCAGCTGTAAGCTGCTTTTTGGGATAAGTGGGTCTCTCTTTATGCTGTCGCCAGCTGCATTACATTAGTCTGAGTATACAGGGCTCGACTGTTGCACTTTGCTGGCCTAGTCTGCTCTCCAGATGTCCTATTAAAAGGCCGCCAATGAACATATATCGTTGAAGGCCTTTATTTCTCTTTCAAGGTGGATCAATGGTCCTACTAGAGCCTTTAGCTTAATTACTGGCTTAGCAGCTCCTTTTCTTTTCTGTTTGTCCCTATAAGGGCACCACATGGCTTTTATATTGTTCTGAAAACTATTTTGAAAACTACTCAGCACAAGTTATTGCACAGCATGAACATATTGTAGTTTACTGCGTTAGTCTGTTGAGCACTATATATCACACTGTTTAGAGATTTTATAGTATTACTTTATCATTTACCCCTTGCTTTCTGCTGCTTATATTTGGCTCTACTGCTGTATAACCCTGTCCTCTCAAATGGATTAGGGTCACTGATAGCATGCTGAACTGCTGAATGAATGAATGCTTTGTTCTATTTAATGGAGCCTATATTGCCTAACTTGTATTGTTCATAGCATAATGTCTGCTGCTTTCCATTTTTAATTCCCTGAAACTAATCTTCCTCTACATACTTGCTCTAGCCTCATCTAACCATAGCCTCTCCCTACTACTGTGTTTTGTTACACACTCCCTTCTTCTCTAAACATCCCTTACCTTCTACCTTCCCCTCTACATCTGCAATATTAACTAACTCAGTGTTGTCTCCCTCTCCTCTACAGTAATCCATACCGGATGCTCCCTCCCTGCTTTAAACGCAAAAGGAATACCTCCAGTCATCACCTGAAGACACCCTGAATTGGCCAGCTTGCCTGGTACTTAGAAAACTACTACTGAGAAGACCCCCCCCCAATAAGATTGTGTAAATGTATGTTGCTTAACACTAATTAAATGTAGACTTGATGTACTATCTATAGAGTTAAACTGCCCTCCCATGTGTGCATTCTAGCAGCCTACCACACACCATTTGCCCTCTCCCCCTCCTGTTATCACTACCCTGGAATATATTTAAACCTAAGACTGGTCCAACTATCCCTGCTATTTGCTAACTCCTTCTACAATTAGGTGGCAGCATCTACCAATATAAATCCTAGATATTCTTTATAATCCCAGCAAGTTTTATTTTTTCACAAACAGTTGGTTATGAGTTAATATCCTTAGACTGTAAATATCTTCTCCCCCCTGCTAAACCACCCTATGTAAAGGCAGCCTTCTTTTTCTGGCTGGAAATATTTAGCTCATACCTTCCAACTACAGCCTTTAAACTGCTCTTTGCTGATACTTTTTCTGCCATACTCACCTCTAGTGTTATTTCCCGCTCCATTCGCCCTATAGGCTCACTCCGCTCCCCTACCCTGCCCCCATTTCCCACACACCCACAGTAGCTTTATTCCTATCTTACCCCACCCTCTCAGCCTAATTACTCAATACCAGTCCCCCATTACTCATCCCACCTATAGCCATCCTTCTTAAACTCTGTAATCTGTACTCCACCCAATAATTATAGTCCCCTCCTCTTTCCGTAAATATCTAGAATACCTCCATCACTTTTTAAACCCTTTCTTCTTCATAGCCTTCTCTGTTTTCCTAACCACTCATACCACTCTCTCTCTGCTCCAACATGCTGTCCTCAAATTATCACACCCTCCAGTCCCCCAGCCTCCTCTTTCTGTTCCTACTCCCTTATACTATGCTACCTCATATTCCACCTATGCTTGTCCAATACCACCTTACAAAGACAACTACCATACAAACCCACCTTCCCCCTCACTCACTCTTACTCCCATTTCTACTCTATCTCCTCTTCTCTCATTCAGCCAAACCCTCTGCACCTATTCCACCCTAAACTCTTCTCCTCTAAAGTCAAGATACTGTCACCTGCTCCAATCTACACTCTACAAAAATTCATGCCTGGCAGACCAATATGACTAAAGGATATCTCATTCAACAACCTAGTCCAAGCTGGTGATATCCATCCTAACCCTGGTCCTACATCCTTTATTAACAACACTCATCCCTTACCCTCTTCCTCCTATCTCAACACCCTAAAGATTTTGACAATGAATGCACAAAGTCTAAACAACAAAGTAGACCAATTTCAAGCTTGGTTAAGCCATAAACAACCACATATTTTAACCATCTCTGAAACCTGGCTCAAGCCCTTTATCTCCGACTCTGAGATTCTGCCCCCAGGATTTCATTGTCTCAGAAATGACCAACTAAATAAAAAAGGTGGGGGCATTGCAGTAGTCTACTCCAACCTTCTTACCTTAATTCCCCTCCAAATTCCAATTCCTCAATTCCAGAACACTGAACTAACTGCTGGAATTCTAAAACTAAATAAACATAAAAATATTTGCATCATTACCCTATATATCTCACCTGGTAATATGTTTACACTTGAAAATATTCTCCTATGGGCCTCTACTGAAATGAACTATGAAACTTATATCCTTGGTGATGTGAATATTGACTGAAATAAAATCAATTGCCCCTCTCCCTCCCTATCCATTAACATATATAACTTCACTCAAATAATCCTCTCCATCACTCGACCTAACAAAATAAACCCTCCCAGATCCACTATAGATTGGATCCTAGTCTCAGATCCAAATAAAATAACCAATTCTAGCACAATTCCTGATACATTTAGCGACCACCTCCCAGCCTTCTTGCATCGCTCAACTAGTTCCTCCCCACACCAGCATCAGTACATTCAAACTCGTAACCTCAGTAGCTTCAACCCAAATACTTTCTCAAATACTTTCAAACAAATGAACTGGCAAATTCTAAACATCCTTCCTCTTGACAAGGCTATAGAATACTTCCAACTCTGTTTTCCTTAAAACTTTAAACTGACTAGCCCCACTAAGAAACAAAACAATAAAAACTAAAACTGCTCCTTGGCTATCCAAAGAGACAAAACAGATTATGCACCACAAAAAAAAAACTATGGAAGCTTTACCAAAACAATAAACTGGCCAATACCTTGCTCCAATATAAACAGCTCCACAACCGTGCAAAATGACTAATCACCAAAGACAAAAAATCCTACTATATCAAACTTTGGTCCAATAACAATAAAAAAACCCAAACATTCTGGAACTCAGTAAACTCACTCCTCAATCCAGGCTCCAAGAATAATCCCTGTCCTGACCCAAGTAAATCTGATCTCGAACTAGGCTCTGAATTTAACTCATTTTTCATAGACACTATTACTACCTTCACCAAGACATTTCCCAATAATAACCCAACTGCTCTGCACTCTCCCACTTCTAACTCACCTCATCTATTTGAACTCAAACCCATCTCCACTAACTTTATAAAAAAACTTTTGTCCAAACTTAAACCTTACTCTAACACTCCCGACAATATTCCATCTTTCTTCCTAAAATGTGCTGCTGATGGCATTGGACTCCCAATTCAGCATCATTATCAACCGATCCGTAAAAGAATCATACGTCTCCAAACTCTGGCACTCAGCTTATATTCTTCCTCTTCATAAAGGAGGCAAAAATACCAGCATCTCAAACTTTTGCCCCATTGCTTTGCTCTCACCAATCTCCAAAATCCTAGAAAAATGCATCCACCTCAAACTTATGCCTTTCCTGACCCAAAACAATCTTCTCACTCCTACCCAGCATGACGTCCATCCAGCCCATAGCGCAATAACCGCTCTACTCAATTTCCTAGAAACAGTCAATCAAGCCCGAGATTCAGGCCACTTAGTTTCTACTGTTTTACTCGATCTGTCTAAAGCCTTTGATACTGTTTCCCACAAGCACCTTCTCTGTCCTCTCTCAAATCTTAATCTCTCACATAATGCTTTATGCTGGTTCTCCAGCTATCTATCAGACAGATCACAGACAGTCAAATGGAAGAACTCCATCTCTTCCTTCCTACCTACCCCTACTGGTGTACCACAGGGATCCATCCTTGGGCCAATGCTGTTTAACATCTTCATCAATAACTTTCACACTGCTATTCCTGATGCTAAAATCATTCAGTATGCAGATGATTCAACCTTAGTCTGCTCTGCCTCAAACCTCTCTGAATTGCTGACTAAAGCCCAAACTGCCTTCTCAACAACTGAAAACTGGAGGCGCCAAAACCACCTCTCTCTCAATGCAAATAAATCAAAGATTCTACTATTCCCTCCCACAAAGACCCTCTCCTATGATAAAAACAACTTCAAAGTCTATAGTCAAACCAACTCATCTATAGAAGTAGTCCCCTCTGCCAAACTACTTGGCATTACTGTAGATGAAAACCTCAAGTTTGATATTCATATTCAAAATATTAAGAAAACCCACCAAAAGCTAGGTATGCTGTATAGGAATAATCGCTTTCGCTCCAACTCTACCAGGCAAACTCTGGCCTCGACTTATCTTCTTCCCTCCTTATTATACGGAGCCCCTCTCTTAACCAACCTGTCCTCCTCTATCACATCTAAACTAGAAAACTGCTACAACAAAATCTCTAAATGTACCTCTAAATCTAAAAATACCACCCATCACTGCCTAATCCTACAATCCCTGAATTGGCTTGAACTCCCAAACTACCTAGACTATTTCTAACTCACTACTGCACATAGACTCATATTTCACCCAACAAAATGTCCCACTCTAACTAACATCCTTCCCCTTATACACCCAACAGACCTCTCAGATATGAAAATCAGAACTTAATTACTATCCATAAACCTAAACGTCCTGCTGGCCAACTTCTCTTATCTTTCTCACTAGGCAAAAAATGGAATTCCCTTCCCTCCACACTAAGAACCATACCAAACTCAGAAAACTTCAAAACCCAACTATTCAAACACCTGTCCACTAAATGCAAATGCACCTGCCTTCACCCAACCTAATCCAAGGGGGTTCTCGCTCTGGTTCCCAAGCTCTACAACTCTCATAGTTATCTTCCTATGAGCCTATCTAAGCTCTCAACAATTTCTATGGCTTCTCTCTAAGATCTCACCTTCTACAGCTACCCTCACACAGCCCAACCTTGTAAATATTGTAAATAGCATTCTACTGTTGATGTGTATATGTAAAGCGTATTTACATTTTCTTAAAAGGTTTGTATGTAAACTGTTTCCACACCTAACCCATATCTGTTTTCCTCAAATGAAACTGTGTGATCCCTACCTTCAAGCTTAATGAATTTGTTAACTATGCATGATATTGAATGCATTTATGAGTAACTATTCTACATAAGATCTTTAATATTAACTATCATTTGTATCTAAATTGTATAATGCATCTTGGAGCTTTTCTCCCCGGGCCTCCACTGAAAATGGGTCAATTCGGCCCAGTGGACTTTCCCAGTAATCAAATTGCAAATAAATAAATAAACATGTGATTAATGCACACTTTGGTAACTTGTGGACTTACATCAGTGGCTGTTTAATACAAGCGAAGTATAACATTATATTAGTGCAGTGACATGACACAGAGAACATTGCATCAAGTTATTTGCATCCAGTTTTATGTCAGACAAACACCTTTCCACACATTAGGGTTTCACATGTCAGTCAAATAGGTGTCCAGTGATTCTTGTGGTAAGAGTGCTGCTGTAGCACATGTGGTTAATACTGACCTGTACAGCATATCTATGCAAATGGACTGTGGTTTGAATATGGGACTGTATGTCTGCAAAGCAATATGGATTGAAAGAAAAGAGTGACTTGGTCAAATAACAGTGATATTGGACTGTTCACAGCTCTGTGAACTTTAATACAGCTACATCCTTGTCATCACTCAGAAAAATTGTAATGGATTAACATCAAAAGTCCTTTCTTATGTCACACCTTAAATTGTGCTATTTGTTCCAATTCCCATTACTACCTGCTGTGGTAGACATAGTTAATACACAGCTCTTTAGAGTGTGTAGCATGAGTGGCATGGGTTTGAATCTGTTACGATCTGTCTGTCAGACAAATGTGATATACAGAAATGACTCAGGCTAAGAACGTAGATATGGCAAAGTGCATTTTTAGGTCTCACACTCCATGTTAGGGAAGCCACACCCATTACAATAGGATAATGATCTAATACCTACAAGTGTGTTCTTCATGATATATTAGATATGCCACTTTCTGTGGCATCAGTTTGTGAAGACACATCTCTCTGAGGTCTACCCTCAGCATGTGTTTCAGTCTGGCAAGATGTAAATGCTGAGTATGTTAGTGAATGCTCATAGACATTATTTATTTCCACAGTAATAATGTTCAGTATTATCCAGAAAAACAGCACTCCGAGGCAAAATACACACAAATAATCCAAAGAAGATGCCCAGACCAGGAGATTCCGGACAGTTCAAAATACATTTAATAGCAGGCAACACAGTAAAGTTAAGACCATAAAATGCTGACAAACACTCACAGGTGTTTTTCGTCACTCAGTACATGACTTCATCTGTTTCTGGTAATCTACTTCAGCTGGTCCCTTTTTTGTAACTTTAGTGGAAGAAAGAACTCGTCCGATTCTGATGTGATGCCTGCTAGTAATCATATTTGAACTGTCCAGAATCTCCTGGCCTAGGCATTTTCTTTGGAATGTGCAGTATTATATGACTTCATACAAACATTTACATATTAACGTAATTGTTTTCAAAAATCCATAAAGTAAAACACATCCACAGGAATCAAGCACGGTAGTTCAAAACATCCGTTATAAAACCAGATTTTCTAAAACAAACCAATAATAAGTACGCGGGCTGATAAAAACAGTCCAAATTTAATGCAATGTTAGGGCTTTCACCCAGTAGGCTTCATCAGACAACTACTAACATGTTTAAAGCATTTAAATAAGACATCTCAACAAATCATTGGTGCACGCTTACACTGACATCATCACATAACGGATGTTTTGAGCTACCGTGCTTGATTCCTGTGGATGTGTTTTACTTTAGCGATTTTTGAATTTGTATTTTGGACCACAGGACTCTTTACCCCTTGGTGCTGTTTTTGGTTTAATGTAATTATTTTGTTCAAATTCTAGAGCTTTATAGGAGATGATGGGTTATATGAGTGTCATGCTGCAAAATCATCATAAAGTGTGAGTGGGCCTGTGCTATAATAATTTCTTGTGCTGGATAGTTGACGTTATAGTGTCTTTACTGCATTTCTTTGTGAGCATGCCGAGTATAACCATTTAGCACAATGCACAGAAACTGATCAATATTCTGAGATAGTTCTTGTCATGGGTTCTTCTTTGCAAAAATTTAATAGAATAAGCCTAACGATAGTGGACTTATTGACCGATGGGGTAGAGGGTAACAATACTCAGTGTATGTTCAATGGAAATGTTCAACAAGTCACTTAGCAACATGCCCTCATGCAGCTGGTAAAGCAGAGGTTAAGGTTGTGAGCGATAGTTCCAGTGGTACAGGGTTTGATTCCCTCAGCCTTTGCAACCCTAAACAAGTCAGTTAAGCAAACATTGTTTCCTAGGTCACCCCTAAAAAGGGATTGTGCCTAGTGGGCCTACCTGGTTAATAAATAGGACTGTTGTTATCAGAGAAGTAGCTAGGCTGTTTAGAGCCCAGATCAAGACCATCATTTTCACCCCTGCCACGTCAAAAGGAAAAAAAAATTTGAACAGGTGAAAAATGCCTTGACTTTTCATAAAAACATAACAGAGACCAAGATCAATTTCAAACCAGAAGTTTTATCAAAATTTTAAAATGCTTTCAATGTAAATCATTTAAATGTCATGTGATGCCTAACCAAACAGATTGATTTAGCAATTTAAAAAAAACTGCGCAGCTTTCCCTTAACATATTAAAAATAAAACACAACTGAGTTAACATCATACTTTTTCTGTATGAAGTTTTAAAATACTATTGGATAAAACAATTTCCCGGGATTCAATAAAGTTTATTTTCCATGCAGGAATAGTGTAACCGCTCCTGTATGGAATATGAAGCTAAGACACAAACACAAACTGGGTCTGTACTACCAAAAGAAGAAGCACCACAGTGTATCCAACTGCCCAAATAAATCCTGCAAGCACGATGAAATAACGTATTGTTTATTACAAAAACAAAAAAAATCACATAAAGCACTTTTCGTCAGGCCACATAGCCCAACTTCTTCAGATAATTGTACTACATAGAACATGCACTATACAGGAAGTGAAAAGGAAGTGAAAAGTCAGCTGGTTCCTGAATCAGCAGGAATCAGCTGCTCTTAAAGTGGCAACCACCTTCATTCATTACCTAAAATATGTAGCTTAAACAATTCTCATCTACACATTGTTTCAAAACAATATTTTAAATTAACAGATAAACAGTGTAAAAAGGTTTAAAACCAGTAATTATCTATTATAAAATATGAATGCAGTTAAAATAAAAATTAACAGTGTAGATATATATATATATGGTTCTACCTGACTTCGTCGACAGCGCAGAAGACCGACAGCGGAATTCGGAGCTCCAGAAGATCGAAAATCTCGCGAATCGCGAGTGGCAGAACATCGACAATGCAGAAGACCGACACGACGGATGACAACACCAGCGCCGAGGATGCCGACATGGGGAAAGGCTGTGTGAGTATGCGGTAGTGACGGACGTTAGGGTGCGAGGCAGGTAAGTGTGGAGATTGACGGTCTGTGGGGATAGGGGTGGGTTAAGTGAGTTAGGGTTAGGGAGCCGATAGGGGTGGGTTAAGTGAGTTAGGGTTAGGAGCGATAGGGGTGGGTTAAGTGAGTTAGGGTTAGGGAGCGATAGGGGGTTAAGTGAGTTAGGGTTAGGGAGCGATAGGGGGCTAAAGTGGTTAGGCTAGGGGGAGAGGGGGTAGGGTAGGAGGGCAGGACTGGAAGGCTTGTAAGGATTTTGGTGTGCTTGTGTTGTGTGTGTGGTTTGTGGAATGGGGATGTGTTGTTTTCAATAATTGTTATTGTGGTGTGTGCAGTGTATGGGGTTTCGTGTGTTGTGTGGTTTCGGCTATGTCAGGTAGAACCATATATATATATATATATATATATATATATATATATATTTATATATTTTTTTCCGAGTAAAATAAACCTTAAAAGCATATAAACCTTAAAAACATGTAAATGTGAATAAAAAACAAAAAACAGCAAAACCTGACTTGAGAAACTAAAGTAAAAAACACTCTAAGATAACAATATGCATAGACCATTTTAAACACAGCATAATAGTCAACTCCTGACCAAATTTTTAAGTTGTAGTATGCACTTAATTGAATACATTTCATTAATGCCCGGAGGGTAACATGCAAAGGTACGTAACTGCCAACTCAATTCTAATTTCTCTAAAAGCGAGGAAAGAGGCCCTCCTCTAGGGTCGTAGGCAATGTAATCTATAGCCCTAAAAGTAAAACCATAGGAGGATGCTTTCATAATGTGCCTGGCCAGTGCGTTCTCTGATTTGTTAGACCTAATAGCATATGTGTGTTCATAGACCCTGTCCCTAAGCCTTCTGTCAGTTTTTCCGATATAGAAGGCAGGACAGGTATGACACTTAGCCAGGTATACCACTCCCTTGGAGTTGCAAGCAAATTTGCACTTAGTATTGTATTCAAAACCTCTTATACTAAATTTTGTTCCCTGCTCCATATATTTACAGTAAGGGCATGACAAACCCTTATTAATACCTACATGGTTAAATGTAGCAGAGTTTGAGTACCGAGTTTCCACTAGATTCTCTAAGTTTTTTCCTTTTCTATAGACTATTTTAGGGAAAGCAATAGGGTCTCTTAATAAATGTGTGCCCAGGTATATCAAGTCCCAATTTTTCCGTAAAATATTTATAAAATCATAACTGTCTATACAACACGTAATAATAAGTCTGTTTCCATTTTTGTTTAGTGTCACATCCTGTGATGTACAACTGTTTATTTCCAAACTCTGGTTGCTTGATAGTATTGCTTTGTACAAGCCCACTTCTCTTTTATTTTTCACTTCCTGACAAATTTCTTGTAGGAGTGAAGTAGGACAACCTCTCTTTTTAAACATGTGCATGAGTGTTGAGCATTCTTCAATAAACTGGTTATCATCCGTAACCATTCGAGCTGCCCTTACAAATTGGCCCTTAACAACCGAACACTTTTGGTGGGCCGGATGGCAGCTACTGTAGTGAAGAAATGCATTTGAATATGTTTTCTTTCTATAAATCCTGGCTTTAAAACATTGGTTTTGTCTATCCTTACTTAAATCAACATCCAAATAAGCAATTCTATCCTGTCAAAAATTGTATGTGAATTTTAAAAATGTACTAATGGTGTTTAAGTAAGTTAAAAAGTTAGAAGCCTCCTGTTGGTTACCCTGAAACAGGATAAATATGTCATCCAGGAAACGTGTATAGTATTTAATCTTACTTGTGTATGTAGTTACACCAAAGACATGTTCATGTTCCCAGTAAGCCATTATTAAATTTGCACATGTACCACCACATGGAGAGCCCATCGCCACTCCTATTTTTTGTAAGTAATATCTATTGTTAAAAGTGATGTAATTGTTGGAAAGAACTGTATCCAATAATTCAGCCATCAATTTTATTTCATTCTGAGTGGCTCCCATATCATGTAGTAATAAACTCACCCATTCAATTCCCTGTGTGTGGGGAATTGATGAATACAAGTCTTTCACATCTATTGTGAGAAAGTTTAAATCATCTTGGTATTGTAGGTGGTTTATATTATCCAAAAATGTCCATGAATCTGTACAAATGTACTTTTGTTGAGCCACATATTTCTTTAAAGTGTGGTCAATAAATTTTGAGCAAGTGTAAGTAATACTTGCTCTAGCGTCAACCAATGGTCTCATGGGTAGGTTGTCTATACATTTATATATTTTTGGTACTCCAAAAATAGTAGGTATCCTTGGGGCTGACATATGTAAATAATTTGCTACAGTCATATCTATCCTTGCTTCAATGAATAATTCTTCAAAAAATACCCTAACTCTTCTATAAGCTATATTTAATTCATTCTTTGATACCTCCTCATAAATATCACTTTCTAAGATGGTTTGAATTTTATTGTTATAATCATCCAAGTTGAAAACGGCTATGCCCCCTCCTTTATCTGGTTTCATGGTCCTGACGTATGCTTGTTGCAGGTACATAAGTGCTTGTTTTTCTTCCTTGATGATGTTATAATTAGAACTAGTGGTGTATTCATGGTTCATCTTATTTATTTTGTGAAAAATATCTAACATACATATTTTTTCAAATAAAGCCACATTTGGGTGGGGATGGGGGCAAAATGTACTAGTAATATAAAATGGTGTTATAGAGGATGGTACCTCTCCTAGTAGTAAATTTAAATTCAACTTCCTAATGAATAGTTTAAAATCAATACTAAACTCTGCTACGTTGGTTCTACATGAAGAAACAAAAGTAAAACCTTTTGCTATTAAGTTAGCTGAAGTGGTATCAACATGGAAATCAGAGTAATTAAAAATCTTAAAGTCCCCAGTGGAATTGTATACAATAGCGACAACTGGTTCTTCTGAAAATACATTCTCTTCATCTGGTTTCTCCTGCTGTGTCAGTCCTGCAATGGAAAGATGTGAAATCCCCACATTAGTATATTCACCAATTACTGGTGTGGATGGTAGTACGTTTTCTTCATGCCTTGCCTCAGGTTGTAACCCATTGTACCGTAATCAGGGTAATAATTTCCATAATGCCCACTATGGTCCAAGAAGCCAAAATGGCTTTGGTAACCAGGATTTTCAAGTTTTTGCCTCAGGTTACAACCTGAGGCAAGGCATGAAGAAAACATATTACCATCCACACCAGTAATTGGTGAATATACTAATGTGGGGATTTTGCATCTTTCCATTGCAGAACTGACACAGCAGGAGAAACCAGATGAAGAGAATGTATTTTCAGAAGAACCAGTTGTCACTATTGTATACAATTCCACTGGAAACTTTAAGATTTTTAATTACTCTGATTTCCATGTTGATACCACTTTAGCTAACTTATTAGCAAAAGGTTTTACTTTTGTTCCTTCATGTAGAACCAACGTAGCAGATTTTATTATTGATTTTAAACTATTCATTAGGAAGTTGAATTTAAATTTACTACTAGGAGAGGTACCATCCTCTATAACACCATTTTATATTACTAGTACATTTTGCCCCCATCCCCACCCAGACGTGGCTTTATTTGAAAAAATATGTATGTTAGATATTTTTCACAAAATAAATAAGATGAACCATGAATACACCACTAGTTCAAATTATAACATTACCAACAAAGAAAAACAAGCACTTATGTATCTGCAACAAGCACACATCAGGACCATGAAACCAGATAAAGGAGGGGGCATAGCCATTTTCAACTTGGATGATTATAACAATAAAATTCAAACCATCTTAGAAAGTGATATTTATGAGGAGGTATCAAAGAACGAATTAAATATAGCTTATAGAAGAGTTAGGGTATTTTTTGAAGAATTATTCATTGAAGCGAGGATAGATATGACTGTAGCAAATTATTTACATATGTCGGCCCCAAGGATACCTACTATTTTTGGAGTACCAAAATTATATAAATGTATAGACAACCCACCCATGAGACCATTGGTCAACTCTAGAGCAAGTATTACTTATGCTTGCTCAAAATTTATTGACCACACTAAAGAAATATGTGGCTCAACAAAAGTACATTTGTACAGATTCATGGACATTTTTGGATAATATAAACCACCTACAATACCAAGATGATTTAAACTTTCTCACAATAGATGTGAAAGACCTGTATTCATCAATTCCCCACACAGAGGGAATTGAATGGGTGAGTTTATTACTACATGCTATGGGAACCCCTCAGAATGAAATAAAATTGATGGCTGAATTATTGGATACAGTTCTCTCCAACAATTACATCACTTTTAACAACAGATATTACTTACAAAAAATAGGAGTGGCGATGGGCTCTCCATGTGGTGGTACATTTGCAAACTTAGTAATGGCCTACTGGGAACATGAACATGTCTTTGGTGTAACTACATACACAAGTAAGATTAAATACTATACACGTTTCCTGGATGACATATTTATCCTGTTTCAGGGTAACCAACAGGAGGCTTCTAACTTTTTAACTTACTTAAACACCACTAGTACATTTTTAAAATTCACATACAATTTTTGACAGGATAGAATTGCTTATTTGGATGTTGATTTAAGTAAGGATAGACAAAACCAATGTTTCAAAGCCAGGATTTATAGAAAGGAAACATATTCAAATGCATTTCCGGCCCACCAAAAACGTTCGGTTGTTAAGGGCCAATTTGTAAGGGCAGTTCGAATGGTTACGGATGATAACCAGTTTATTGAAGAATGCTCAACACTCATGGACATGTTTAAAAAGAGAGGTTATCCTACTTCACTCCTACAAGAAATTTGTCAGGAAGTGAAAAATAAAAGAGAAGTGGGCTTGTACAAAGCAATACTATCAAGTAACCAGAGTTTAGAAATAAACAGCTGTACATCACAGGATGTGACACTAAACAAAAAATGGAAACAGACTTATTATTACGTATTGTATAGACAGTTATGAATTTATAAACATTTTAAGGAAAAATTGGGACTTGCTAAACATGGACACACATTTATTAAGAGACTCTATTACTTTCCCTAAAATAGTCTATAGAAAAGGAAAAAACTTAAAGAATCTAGTGGAAACTCGGTACTCAAACTCTGCTACATTTAACCATGTAGGTATGAATAAGTGTTTGTCATGCCCTTACTGTAAATATATGGAGCAGGGAACAAAATTTAGTATAAGAGGTTTTGAATACAATACTAAGTGCAAATTTGCTTGCAACTCCAAGGGAGTGGCATACCTGGCTAAGTGTCATACCTGTCCTGCCTTCTATATCGGAAAAACTGACAGAAGGCTTAGGGATAGGGTCTATGAACACACATACGCTATTAGGTCTAACAAATCAGAGAACGCACTGGCCAGGCACATTATGAAAGCACCCTCCCATGGTTTTACTTTTAGGGCTATAGATTGCATTGCCTACGACCCTAGAGGAGGGCCTCTTTCCTTGCTTTTAGAGAAATTAGAATTGAGTTGGCAATTACGTACCTTTGCATGTTACCCTCCGGGCATTAATGAAATGTATTCAATTAAGTGCATACTACAACTTAAAAATTTGGTCAGGCGTTGACTATTATGCTGTGTTTAAAATGGTCTATGCATACTATTGTCTTAGAGTGTATTTGACTTCAGTTTCTCAAGTCAGGTTTTGCTGTTTTTTGTTTTTTATTCACATTTACATGTTTTTAAGGTTTATATGCTTTTAAGGTTTATTTTACTCGAAAAAAATAAAAATATAAATATATATATATATATATATATATATATATATATATATATATATATATATATACACTGTTAATTTTAATTTTAACTGCATTAATATTTTATAATAGATAATTATTGGTTTTAGACCTTTTTACACTGTTTATCTGTTAATTTAAAATATTGTTTTGAAACAATGTGTAGATGAGAATTGTTTAAGCTACACATTTTAGGTAATGAATGAAGGTGGTTGCCACTTTAAGAGCAGCTGATTCCTGCTGATGCAGGAACCAGCTGACTTTTCACTTCCTATATAGTCCATGTTCTATGTAGTACAATTATCTGAAGAAGTTGGGCTATGTGGCCTGACAAAAAGCGCTTTATGTGATTTTTTGTTTTTGTAATAAACAGTACGTTATTTCATCGTGCTTGCAGGATTTATTTGGGCAGTTGGATACACTGTGGTGTTTCTTCTTTTGGTAGTATGGACCCTGCATGGAATATGGCCACCGAGCGATCTAGTAAACAAGCCTCGGGACGTGCACAAGCCTGCTAAAACTTTTCTGCCACGGACATTACTGGATTATGATAATGACCTAATTTGCTGTTGAAAACCATGCAAATGAGGTCAATTAGTGATCCAGTAAACAGACAGGCATCCGTGGCAGAATAGTGTAGCATGCAGAAATGTATTCAGCTAATAGCCAAACACATTTCTGCAAAAATTAAAATGGAGGCATGACAGCTCAAAGTAAAGCATGTATTATAATCCTAAGGCATGCCAATGGCCAAATATATGGCCATTGGCACAGAAAAGTGTTGCAAAATTATAAAAATCAAAGTTTTTTTGGGGGGGCTGATCTTGGCCGTTTAAGTATAGGACAGTGGCATGCAAATGGGATCGTGCCGAAAATAAAAAAAAAGTGAAAAGGCATATTTAAGTGAAATCTGCATTTTGCCATTATAGTCTATGGCATGTAGAATCAAAACAATAGCAGGGAACAGTGGTTGCTAAGGGTAAAGACTCTGGTGTACTGCTGTAACTAAGGACTAAGGCAGTGGGGTATGCAAATGAGGGAAATTTACTGAATCACAAAAAGGAGACAAGTGCCAAACTGCAGCTAACTGTGTAGGAGCTATAAGGCAGTGGTATAAGTAGGAGAAGCAGATGACATGAAAAGGGTGTGTGTCATGCTTGGTGTAAGCACACTGGAGCTCCACGGCTCCCAGTTGAGCTTAGCTAAGGGCAGCTAAGCAAGGGAGTGTATCTCAGGCTGTATTGACTTATGCCATGAAATGAAAAGCATGTTCATGACCAGTGGAGGGCCATTTCTCATTGTTTACCCTAGCCAAACGGGTTTGTGCAGTATGAACTGGGTCTAAAACAACAACAAAAAAAACCCCAGAAATAGCAGGACTGTTTACATTTGGGCACCGGGTTTGCATGGCACACCTCAAGGTTTAAAATGGGTGGAAATGGGAAGGGAAAAAAGAAAAAAAAAAGGGAAATATCAGAATAAAAGCAATCAAGTACAAATAACATAGCTGGCAGGTGGAATGCATCATAGTCAGCCAGTCGTACAGGCAGCATCTACAGCACATCAGTATAAACTATGCAAACACCTTTCAGTTAATTTTTTTCCAAAAACTCTGCACCATATGGGGGAATTTTAACCGAAAAAATGTTAGGGGCTGCTATTGCTTTGATCCATCAGTATGTGTTAGAGGCTGAGGGCGGTGAGGAGGATAATGCTGACAACCTCCACAGACCAAGGAGGAGGAGAAGAGTGCTCAGACCCAAGGTAGCTTACCAGGGGCTACATGATCTGGAGATAGTAGAGTGCTACAGGGTGGACAGGGACATACTTCAGCAAATCACTGAGCTGTGCTGGCCTCAACTCAGACCCAGAGCCAACAAAGGGGAACCCATCCCATTGGATATGAAGGTATGTATAGCCTTAAGAATACTAGCTACAGGTACTTTCCAAACACCAACTGGGACATCATGGGGCTCTCACAGGCATCTTCATCCAGGGTATTCCACCAGTTCCTGAATGCCATCCAACCACATGCCTGTGAGCACATTTACTTCCCCAACAACCATGAGGAGAGGACCAGCAATATGTGTCTCTTCCACCATGTAGCATAATACCCGGAGGTACTAGGCACGATAGACTGCACTCACATCAACATCAAAGCACCACTCAGAAAACAGGGTAGGGGCTACATAAACTGCAAGGGCTTCCCCTCCATCAACTGCCAGGTCATGTGCAATGCCCATGGCATTATCATGAATGTGTGTGCTGGCAGCCCTGGAAGCTATCACGACTCCCACATCTGACATTCATCACAGCTGTATAAGGCATATGCCAGTGGGGACATCCCATATGGCCATTTGGTGGGGGATGCTGGCTATGCACTGGAGCCATGGATGATGACACCCATCAGAAATGCACACACACCTACTGCAGAACATCATAATGAGGCACATGCACAAACCAGGATCATTATAGAGCATGTGTTTGGAATGCCAAAGTCACGGTTCCGCTGCCTTGACATATCTGGTGGAGTCTTGCAGTACTCTCTAGCCACATGTGCACACATGTTCATAGTACACACCATGCTACACAAAATGATCTTGTGGAAACAGCTGAAGCAGGAACAGCATGGGGAAGGGCCACACAGCCCCCCACCATTGCCAGGGTCCCCACAGGCAAAGAGGGACTCAAGAGGAAGCCACTAAGACTGCTCCTGTAGGCAGAAGGAGGCATGCCCAGTATGCCCAGACCTTGGTAAAGAGGCAACACACAGCGCACACACTGACACTGTAGGGACCCAGGGAGTGACACCTCTCTCTGACTCACACACACAGTAAAATGGATGACACACACACACATCACATTATCTGTACCTTCTCATGTATAGGCAGTGTACTGTGTGCATCCAACATAGGCAGCCTCAAACACCGTCCTCACAACTGCCACTGGCACAAGGTAAGTAAGCCATCTTAACAATAAATCAATGGATTAGTATTTTCTGATAGCATATCTATGGTAATGCTGCATGCATGCAAGGGAATAGGGTGGCCTACCGGGATAGCAGCAGACAACTGACAGCTATGTGGGACACCCAAAAATGTCTGCACAATACTGGCTTCCCTACATTATGCAGTATTAGTCAAGGTGACAAATCCCACTGCAGTATATGTGGGGGGGTCAACTAAGGGGGGGCCATAGGTCACATGCATGGATGTCAATGTGGGAATCCCATACTCACCCCACAGACTCACTCAGAAAGTCAGCCATAAAAAAACGTAAAGAAATGTCTGGCAAAGGCCCACTATTGGCGACAATGATGGAATTCCCCCTGCAGACTTACACAGTGATATCACAGCAGGCCTTGCATTTGCAATAAGGCTCTGAAGGGTAAGAAGTCTGAAACCAATTGTATGCCATTACAATCTAACCAGTGGTCTTTAGTGATATGCCTCTATTCTCCATGACAGGGCACAATACTATGCTAAATGGAATCAAAATGTAAAGCCAATATTAGCACAGTCTGTGCAATTGCGTACCATTGACAGGTGTGCCCTGCCCCACATGCATATTCCCATAGAAATGCAATAACATACGTTTGTAGGGTAATAGCAGCAGAGCACACATTGCCAGGGCTGTCCCAATCAACAGGATAACTTGTTGCATGTTCACAATATGCAGGGGTCAATGAGCTATGCATACGTGTGGGGAATACTGTCAGGATGTGTCCAGCAACTTCTCATGGCTGTTGTGATCTAGTTGCCTAGGTACAGTACTGTGGTAGATAGGGCCATGTTCCACAAATTGCAGTGCCAACTATTTTGCATGTCAGCTACACCTATGGTGGGAGTTGTATGTACTGTCCAGATGTCAATATCCATTACTGCTGGGAAGCTGGACAAGTTGTGTACAGGGGGGCACACTTTGAGCAGTACACAGGTAGGAGTATCCTACACAGTGCCTACTATACCTCTCAGCTATGCATACCTTTTGAAGAATGTACAGAGGTTTGCATCATATTTGTTGTGTCTTTATTCTGAAATAGTGATTGTCTGGCAAATCACTGACAAACCATGAAAGTCTAAAGTCAGAAAATAATGATGGATTATAGTGTCTCAGAATTCATACCATATTGGAAAATGCAGGCTAATGCAAAATCTGTTATTGTATCACCCTTCTAGGTTTGTAAGGCTAATAGTTACAATGGTCCCTGTATTTAGGCCTTTGTCACCCAATCATTCATGGCTTTGTCCGGATACCTGTCTCACATACATAGAGAGCTAAGTTGCCTAGTAGCACAGCAGTGTGTTCTGTCACTTACCATTGTCACCCCAGGGTATCCAGTGCCTGGTAGCCTGGGAACATATGAGTGACAGAATGCACTGCCTTGCTACAGATGGTCTGCACTCAAATGGCCTACAGGCCTCTGGTAAATGCCCATGCCTCACCCACAGTGCCTTTGTAGGGAATATCATAGGGTCCATACTACCAACATAACACAGTCAACAAAATGCAAATGTAAGGCCATGTCACTAAATGCTAGTAGTATGCCTCTCAACCTCATAGAGGAAGAAATCTGGACAAAGCCATACATAATGGTGGGATAAAGGCCTACATACAGGGACACATTTGAAATATTGCTCTCATAATGTTAGGAAGTTTACAGAATAACACATGAGGGTGTGTAGTAGCATGGATGTTATGAAGGGTGTGAAGTCTGAAACTGTAATGTTCTGTCATTATTCCCTGACTGCAACCCTGACTGATTTGCAACAAATGTGCTAGAAAATCACAATGTTAAGGGAAATTGACCAGATACATGAGTCATGAATTTGGATAAACTGTGAGAATCTGTACAGTTGACAGGTATGGCCACACCAAGATATGACCTTTCAGGTAAGAATTATATCACACAACCAGGAGATCCTCAGCCAGTATATCACCAAGGTGCTGGACCTTTTACACAGCTTTATCAGTCAATCGGCTGTAGCCACACCTTCCAACTGGCCGGATTGTGCAAGAATGTCTAGCATTTCCCTCATAATATAAGTCTGTGCATCATCCATCTTGTATTTCTCTGGTAAATAAGGGTGATCTGATTATATCTCTCAGTAGATAATAACACAATACAATACAGTGTCAAACATTACATATGTCAGAAAATGTTTGTAAAACAAACCCTATAACTCAAGCAACTCATACATTGATAACAACAATAGTTACAGTACCCCCTATGTTTGGCCCATTGTTTCCCCATACTGGCAGCCTATCTCCAGATATATTGCACAAACAGGTTGCAAGGTATGGCTGTAGCATACAACACCCCAGACTGGAGTACAAGTATCCCTGGAATGGATTCCCACACTTGCAATAGAAGGTCATACTGAGCATACTCCTACACAGAGAAGTGAAGCCCATGTCTGAAACCACATTGGACCATATATATAAATATATATATATATATATATATATATATATATATATATATATATATATATATATATATATATATATCTGTATTGTGCAAATGTCTTTGCATACACACAGCTATGTAAACCTAACTGTCTCCACACACACACATCAGACAGGATTACCCACAGCCAGCTTTAAGTGGCACACATGCAGTATATCTGCATATGTTGCGTGTGATATACACACACACACATATATATATGGGCAACATATTACAATATGTCAAGCATACACATACATAGACATGCAGAAGAGAGGGACAGGCAGTGATAGAGTGAGACACACAGGGAAACACACGCAGTGAGTCATACACAGGGATACCGTGAATGGCATGGAGTGATGTCCTGCTGCAGACAATTGCATGCCAGTTGTAACCATTGGCATGTGCCAGCATGAAGATGAGATGCATTATCTGATGGTACTGAGGTGGTGGTTGGAATGTCACATCACCTACCTTTGTGTGTGTGTGTGTGTGTGTGTGTGTGTGTGTGTGTGTGTGTGTGTGTGTGTGTGTGTGTGTGTGTCTGTAGGTCTAAGTATTATGAAGCCTTGCCCACCCAGTACACTTCCCATTTCCCTACTTTACAAGATCTGCTAATGTCATTCATGTTAGAAGTATATTTGGACTGGTTTCAGTCCTGTAAGCTCTATAGCATGTGTGATAACTGTATAACACTATCATACCAATAACTAGATAGGTAGAGGTTCTAATCACAGTCCTTTCATATGTAACTGGGTATGAGTGTAGGAATAAGTGTTTTAGTCCATTTCCACGCAGTACATCTCCCATTGCTCAAATAAACAAGATCTGCTAATGTCATTCACTGTAGAAGTACCGTTGGACTGGCCTCTGACCTATATGCTCTGTGGTGTGTGCGATAACTGCATGTCACTACAGTACAAATAACTAGTTAGGTAGGGGTTCTAATCTCAGTCCTGTCAAATGTGAAACTATGTGGGTTTGTAGGTTAAAGATTTTGAGCCCATTCACACTCAATACACTTCCCATTGCCCTACTTTAGCAGTTCTGCTGATGCCAGTCACCTTGGAAGTACAATTGGGCAGCGTAGAGCCCTACAAGCTCTGCAGTGTGTGCAATAATTGCGTGATACCGTAGTACAAATAATTAGGTAAGGGCTATATTCTCAGTCCTGGCAAATGTAAAAGTGTTTGTGTGTGTATGTGTGTGTGTCTGTGGGTGTGTGTGTGTGTGTGTGTGTGTGTGTGTGTGTGTGTGTGTGTGTGTGTGTGTGTGTGTGTGTGTGTGTTAAAGATTTTGAGCCCATTATCATCCAGTACACTTCCCATTACCCTACTTTAGTAGTCCTGCTGATGTCACTCACCTTAGACGTACCTTTGGGCAACTCACAGCCCTGTAAGCTCTGTGGTACATGTGGTAATTGCATAACACTGTTGTACAAATAACTAATTCAACAGGGGTTCTCATCTAAGTCCCGGAAAATGTGTGTGTGTGTGTGTGTGTGTGTGTGTGTGTGTGTGTGTGTGTGTGTGTGTGTGTGTGTGTGTGTGTGTGTGTGTGTGTGTGTGTGTGAGAACAGTATCGTGGGTGTGTGTGTGTTTGAGTGAGAACCATATCCATTGGGGGGTGGGTTTTGCAATTTTTTGTTGTGGGCCACCCAGTACACATCCCAATGTCCACTTTAAAAGGCCCACTGTTGTCATCCACTGTCGAGGTAGCTGTAAACACTCTGCAGCCCTATAACCTCTGTGCCAGTGTAATAACTATGTAATAGTATGGAATAAATAACAAGATAGGTGGGCCTTCTAATCCTTGGATACCATTCCCCACTCAGGTGGAATCATAGACAAACACACTCAGCTAGGCATCAACCCCTATATCACTTGCAAACTGGCTCACAGATAGAACTCATGGTGTGAAAGCAGTGGACTCCATGTCAGACTGCCAACTAGTCAAGAGTGGAGTCCCACAGGGTTTGGTCCTGGGTCCTATCATGTTCGGTATCTATGCCTCTGAAGTCCAGCCCAACATGAAGGGACTCTGTTCGCAGATGACTGCAAGATGGGTACTGTTATTACCTCCCCATGTGATGTTGACATCTTGCAGAAAGGCCTCACTAAACCTACAATTGGTGTCAGAACCCTGGAATTTATCTCAATGCCAGAAAATGTGCTGCTATCCTCTTAGGGAACAACATGGTTCCCATGAATCACCACTTTTGATGGTAGTCCACTGAACACTGAAGTCGTTATAAGAGAACAAGGAACACAGGTTGACAGTGAGCTCTCTGATACCATCACAGTGCTACTGTGTTCATAAAGTCCTTCTTTGTGGCACAACTCATTACTAATGGTGTTGCATCCAGGAAGTGAGAGGTCATTGTCTCCCTCTACTCTACCATACCCTCATTAGGCCAGTCAATGAGTACAATGGCCCATTTGGCATGTAACTCACTGGAAACCTGCAACAACTGAAGCGGCTGCAAAAGTACCTCACAAAGAGGATCCTAGGCCTTAAACACTTGCCCTATATAGACAGACTCCAATAACTCCAACTATTCTCTGTCTCATATTGGCTACTTAGAGGTGATCTCTGCTTGACTTACAAAGCCATGTCTGACCCAGGTCTGTCAGGAATGCTACATCTAAAGAACCCAATCCATCTGCACCGCATGCCCCAGAGACCTTAACCCCACTTCTGCAATCAAAAAAACATGCTGAAGGGACAGGTTCATAACCCAGACACTGCCCACGCTATGGAATAGACATCACATACATGTCAAGCAGAGCACCTCACTGGCCCTCTTCAAGAGAAATCTGGATGAGTGGATGTCATTAGACACACTGGGGACTAATGTCAGGTGGCATGATGCCAGGGTAATCCTATGGGCTAGGCTTGTAAAGGCTCCATGGTCATTTCCCTGGTACACACCTATGAACCTATGGATCTCAGTAGTGACAAATGTGTGTGTGTGTGTGTGTGTGTGTGTGTGTGTGTGTGTGTGTGTGTGTGTGTGTGTGTGTGTGTGTGTGTGTGTGTGCGTGTGTGTGTGTGTGTGTGTGTGTGTGTGTGTGTGTGCCTGTGTGCGCATTAGTGCATTAGTGTGTATAAAAGTATTTGTGAGTGTGTAAGCATGTAGGTGAAAGTCGTTTGAGGCCGTTCTCACCCAATACATGTACCATTCCCACACTTTACAATGGCTGGTGATCACTTTATAAGTACCTTGGGACACACTTCACCCTATAAGCTACATGGTGCATGCGGTAACTGCGTAACACTATAGTACCAATAACTACATAGGTAGGAGTTCTAATCTGAGTCCTGGCAAATGTGAGTGTGTATGTGTGTGTGCGTGTGCGTGTGTCTGTGTGTGTGTGTGTGTGTGTGTGTGTGTGTGTGTGTGTGTGTGTGTGTGTGTGTGTGTGTGTATAGTTGTAGGATACAGCATTTTGAGGCCTCATTCTCCCAGTACAAGGGCTGGTGATGTTCACATTAGAAGAACAGTGGAACACTCTTCACACTATAAGCTCTGTGGTGTGTGCAATAAATGCATAAGACTGTATTAGCAATAAATATATAGATAGGTAGGGCTTTTAATCAGTCCTAGCAAGTGTGAGTGTGATAACTATATCCTGTGTATGTGTTTGAGTGAAAAATATATCCATTGGGGGGTGGGTTTTACAATTTTTGGCCATGGTACTCCCAGTACACATCCTAAGGTCGACTTTACAAGACCCACTGTCTTCATCAACCATAGAGGCATCTGTTGACACTCTTCAGCCCAATACACCCTGCCATGTGCAGGAACTATGTAATAGTATGGACTGACTAACAAGATAGGCAGGGCTGCTAATGTCTGTCCTGGAAAATGTGTGTATGAGTGTATTTGTGTTTGTAAGTGTGTATAACTGTAAGTTCAAGTATTTTGGGTCCATTCTTACCCAGTAAATCACCAATTGCTATACTTTACAAGGCCAGCTGATGTTGTTCACTTGGAATTACCTTGGGACACTCTTCACCCTGTAAACTTTGTGGTGCATGCAATAATGCATAACACTGCTGTAGCAATGAATAGAGGTAGAGAGTCTATTCTCAGTCCTAGCAAGTGTGTGTGTGTGTGTGTGTGTGTGTGTGTGTGTGTGTGTGTGTGTGTGTGTGTGTGTGTGTGTGTGTGTGTGTGTTTGAGTGAGAACTATATCCATTGGGTGGCTGTGGTTTACAGTTTTAAGCCAATATTACTCCCAGTACACGTCCCCAGGTCCACTTTACAAGGGCTGCTGTTCACATCCACCGTAGAGGTATTTTTGTACACTCTTCAGCCCTATATCCCCCGTGGCACATGCAACAGCTATGTAACAGTATGGAATGAATAGCACGATAGGCAGGGCTGTTAATGTCAGTTCTGGCAATTGTATGTGCATTGGTGTGTATAGCAGTGTTTGAGAGTAAGTAGACTCGTAGGTGACAGTCTAATGAGTCCTTCCACACCCAGTTCACCCACCATTGCCATACCTCACAAGGGCATGTGATGTTATTCACTTTACAAGTACCTTGGAATTATTAGTTCCATGCCACCTGCGATAACTGTATAACACCGTAGTACCACTAAGTAGATAGGTAGGGGTTCCAAACCCATCACTGGCAACTGTGATCCTGCACGTGTGTGTGTGTGTGTGTGTGTGTGTGTGTGTGTGTGTGTGTGTGTGTGTGTGTGTGTGTGTGTGTGTGTGAACAGTATCCTGTGTGTGTGTGTGTGTGTGTGTGTGTGTGTGTGTGTGTGTGTGTGTGTGTGTGTGTGTGTGTGTGTGTGTGAGTGTGTGTGTGAGTGTGTGTGTTTGAGTGAGAACTATGTCAATTAGGTGGCCGTGGATTAGAATTTTAGGCCATGGTACTCCCAGTACATGTCCCAAGGTCCACTTTACAAAGGCCACTATTCATATCCACTGTAGAGGTATTTGTGAGCACTCTTCAGCAATATATGCCTTGTGCCATGTGCAATAGCTATGTAACAGTATGAAATGAATAGCACAATAGGCAGGGCTGTTAATGTCAGTTCTGGCAATTGTTTGTGCATTGGTGTGTATAGCAGTGTTTGTAAGTGTGTAGACTCGTAGGTGGCAGTCTAATAAGAATGAGTCCTTTCACACCCAGTACACCACTCATTGCCATACTTCACAAGGGCACATGATGTTATTCACTTTACAGGTACCTTGGAAGAGTCATTACATTATTAGTTCCATGCCACCTGCGATAACCGCATAACATTATAATATCATTAATTAGATGGGTAGGGATTCCAACCCAATACTGGTAACTATGATCTTGCACGCACGCACGTGTGTATGTGTGTGTGTGTGTGTGTGTGTGTGTGTGTGTGTGTGTGTGTGTGTGTGTGTGTGTGTGTGTGTGTGACTGTGTGTATGGGAACAGTATTCTCTGTGTGTTTAGTCAACACAATATCTTCTGGGGGTATATGTTTTACCAATCTGAGGTGTGTTCCACCCACTGCACTTACCATTGTCCACTTTACAAGTCCTGCTGACGTTAACCACCATAGACATACCTGTATACACTCCTTAGCTCTATAAGTTCTGTGGCACATGCAATGACTGCTACACAGACCTGGTAAATGTGTACATATACAGCTGTACCTCAGCTATGACATGATCGATGTGTTACCACTCTGCCATTGGCATTGTCTGCAGTGCCACATCTTGCTAACACACAAACACCTAGAACACAAACAGAATACAGCATGTGACACTACGTTTAGTCAGAGTTACTAACACCAACAATGCATCAGGACTGAAAAGGTACACACACTCTGAAGTGTACCCATTACAAATGCCGGCTGACAGCACCTTACACAGTATTACATAGCTAAACTGTACTTAATTCACCTTGTGCATCGGAACCATATTAGTATGTCCACCCTGCATTGGTGGTATGGCTGACAAGAATGTGGCACAGGTATCATCATATGGACAGGGTTTTGTGTGGGTTTGCCAGAGAACTAGGCTAGGCTAGGTGATACGGTTGACATCATGTTTGTGTGTTTGGAGGGGTGTTCTATTAATGGGCCATGAAGAGGTGGTGTGTGTGTGTGTGTGTGTGTGTGTGTGTGTGTGTGTGTGTGTGTGTGTGTGTGTTTGAGTGAGAACTATATCCATTGGGTGGCTGTGGTTTACAGTTTTAAGCCAATATTACTCCCAGTACACGTCCCCAGGTCCACTTTACAAGGGCTGCTGTTCACATCCACCGTAGAGGTATTTTTGTACACTCTTCAGCCCTATATCCCCCGTGGCACATGCAACAGCTATGTAACAGTATGGAATGAATAGCACGATAGGCAGGGCTGTTAATGTCAGTTCTGGCAATTGTGTGTGCATTGGTGTGTATAGCAGTGTTTGAGAGTAAGTAGACTCATAGGTGACAGTCTAATGAGTCCTTCCACACCCAGTACACCCACCATTGCCATACCTCACAAGGGCATGTGATGTTATTCACTTTACAGGTACCTTGGAATTATTAGTTCCATGCCACCTATGATAACTGTATAACACTGTAGTACCACTAAGTAGAAAGGTAGGGGTTCAAACCCATCACTGGCAACTGTGATCCTGCATGCGTGTGTGTGTGTGTGTGTGTGTGTGTGTGTGTGTGTGTGTGTGTGTGTGTGTGTGTGAACAGTATCCTGTATATGTGTGTGTGTGTGTGTGTGTGTGTGTGTGTGTGTGTGTGTGTGTGTGTGTGTGTGTGTGTGTGTGTGTGTGTGTGTGTGTGTGTGTGTGTGTGTGTGTGTGTGCGCATGTGCACGTGTGTGTGTGTGTGTGTGTGTGTGTGTGTGTGTGTGTGTGTGTGTGTGTGTGTGTGTGAGTGTGTGTGTGTGTTTGAGTGAGAACTATGTCAATTGGGTGGCCGTGGTTTAGAATTTTAGGCCATGGTACTCCCAGTATATGTCCCAAGGTCCACTTTACAAAGGCTGCTGTTCACATCCACTGTAGAGATATTTGTGGGTACTCTTCAGCACTATATGCCCCGTGCCATGTGCAATAGCTATGTAACAGTATGAAATGAGTAGCACGATAGGCAGGGCTGTTAATGTCAGTTCTGGCAATTGTTTGTGCATTGGTGTGTATAGCAGTG